>NC_041386.1:641238840-641242538 GCF_002162155.2 Triticum dicoccoides
CTTTTTACTAATCTTGATTCTATAATTTTTTAGATCAATATAATTGAGATTTGTATAGATAGCACACAGGAGCAAAACCAAGTGGTATGGTTAAGGGCATCCACAATGTGTAGCAATATGTGAAAATAGCTTTTGGCATCATGCGAACCATTGTGGATGGTGTTGCCGAAGCCAAAAGGATGGAACCGAGGCTCCCTGATTGATTGATTGAAGGAATAGAAAAATGCAACATCCCTCCTTTTTCTCCCGTGCTTGGATGCATGTACAGTATAGAGGACAGAGTCTACTCCCCTGTCCCTTCTATCACAAATCACAAAGTTCGGACGAAGCAACCATCATTTCACTCTTCGCTGACTCCGCTTCTCCATCGTCTTCTTTGAGAAACCATCTCACCGCACTAAGCTGGACGGACGACGCTATTGTGTACGAGAAGTACTAGTACATTTACGCATCCTTTGGTTCAACAGACTTCCTGGAAGAAAATAAGGCAGTTGTATCGGCTTGCAGGCGGCACTTGCAAACGACTTACCGTGGTCTCCCTCAATGGTGTTCTCCGTCGAACGCACTTTGCCAAACAACAACGTTCGAGATATTGTCGACGTCACCGCAATGGGAAGGAAGTCAAATATAGTTACTACCTCCATTTTTTGTACACAAGGCCAATATATCAAAATTACAATTTGCAAAAGGCCACTAACACTGATTAAGGAAAAATTGATGGGGTTTGCCTCGTACTAGCAACCAAGGACATTAATATCCCCTGCATGCATGCGGAAGTGAGAATGTTGGTTTGCATGGCGCTGCATTAATCAAGCGATGAGGAGTGAGATGGTTAGCTCTTTGCGTTTTGGAGAAAAAATACGCATTAATTGACACATGAAACGAGGATTTGTATCGATTAATCCCACAAAGGAAAACCCCGCCTTTCTTTTTAAACACTAGTACTCCTAGTACGTAGTACTACGTACTTATCCTGTTTGGGTCTAGGCCTTGCATTGCCATACTTCGCCACACATTTTTTCCAAGCTTGCCTAAAGTTTGCAAAATGAAAAGGAGGTACTCTTGCGCACGGCTGTTACGGTCTCACCGCACCCTCACACGGTCGCTCCTGCACGCCGCGGTCGCACCGCACCCTCACATGCATAGTCGCTCCTGCACGGCGCAAACCCAACCAAGGGAACGCACCCTCACTGACACGTGCTGTCGCATGTGAACAATACAAACTCAGCCATCCTACCGCTGACACATAATTTTTGTTCATAGAGTATGTTTATCCAACCGCATGTTGGGGAGTATCCGTACGGCCCGTGCGGTGGTCTGTTGGGGAAGAAGAAGAGGTGAGAGGAAGAAGGGTTAGGAGACGTAGGATATTCATCCAACCGCCTGAAATGGTAGACTGACCCAAGTCAGGCGACTTGCATAACAATATATGTTTTTACACAGCAAAAGATCCATAAAAACAACAACATAAAGAAAAACTATCACTGCTCGCGGAACGAGACGACCTTGTTGTCTTTGGCTGTCGGCGCGAACCAACGTACCTGCCGACGTGTGTCTCCGCACCTTGGTTGTCCTCGGCCTCCAGCTACTCGTTCATGCGGAGCGTGCACCGCCCGGTTCAAAGTTGAGGATATCTGGTTCCACCTGCAGGAGGGCCTCGATGGCAGCGGCATCCGCGCTCTCCGCGTCGAGTCGAGCCTCCGCCGCCCGGTTCAAGTCCAGGACGTCCGGTTCCGCCTGCAGGAGGGCCTCGATGAGAGTGGCATCCGCGCACTCTACGTCAATTTGAGCCTCTATCGCCCGATTCAAGTCCAGGACGTCCGGTTCCGCCTGCAGGAGGGCCTTGATGGCAGCGGCATCCGCGCGCTCCGCCTCAAGTTGAGCCTCCGTCGCCCGGTTCACATCCATGACATCCGGTTCCGCCTGCAGGAGAGCCTCGATGGCAGCGGCATGCATGCGCTCCGCGTCGAGTTGAGCGTCTGCCTCCCGGTCCTCCTTTAGTATCGCTAGGTTGAACCGCTGGTCCGGCTGCACCATGGGGGACTCGGACGCCGGCACGAAGTCGACGTCCATCGTCTCATACCCATCGGGGTCCTTCTGCGCCGCGACCTCCGCCATGAACATTGGATCAGCTTCCTCCTCCTCGTAGCTTGGCTCCAGAGAACTCGGGGATTGGCCCGCCGCAAAGCGAGCTTGGGAACGGAGGTCTCTGGCACTGACCGCCGCCGCGATTTCTGCACGGTGTTCCGGCGTCAGCATCTTGTAGTACGTGATCTTGCGGCGCACCATGGCTTTTCGGCGAACTAGGGGACGCTTAATGCGGGCTAGGGGATCGAAAGGTGGGGGAGGGGTTGGAGATTAGGTGTGGTTTTAGGGCAGTGGCTGGCGTAGGCCGAGCAGCGAAGGTTCTGGTGTGAATAGTGGTTCCGGTGACGACCGCTCAATCAATTTTGACTGTACATCGCTCTTGTCGCGTTCGCGTTACAGCCCAGCACGCTGGAACCTCCACGTCGCTCACTGAATGGAACGCGCTTCGTCTTGCATTTTCGCTCACTTGTGGAACCGCAGTTGAGAGCAAACTGACGTCCCTCCCCCTCCCCTGTCCGCGTCATTTTATGCGGAGTAAATAAAAACAGAGGGAGTATACTACGGATGAGGATCCCCTGACGTGGCCGAACCCATTGAGTAACTGACATGCGGGGCCTAGCAAGCATGGGTTCTACCAGTAAGTGACCGAAAGGGAGGTAAGGCAGGGATACGTATGTGAAAGGAGCTTCCACTGATATAATTTTCACATTATACATCTCATGTACTATTAATCTTGTCAATAGTCAAATGCGGTTTTAAAAAATGCATTAGAGCATGCTTAATAATATAGTTAGTCGATGGCTATAAGGAACTGCCATGTCATCTATAGCCATCATCTATTATATGCACTAATACATTAGTGTGGGCTATAAGGTTGGCTATTTCCCGGAAAAAATATAAGGTTGGCTATTGTATTAGTACTTTTTTCCATCTCCTCTCCATCTCTTTCTTCATATTTATTGTACGTATTTAACTAGGAATGCGTATATAGCTAGGCTCTTCATGAGAGCTCACTCCCCTTACTTTTTCACATCTCTCTCCTCCACATAGGCCCTATATAAATGGAAGGAGGGAGTACAACTATGAGCACTACATACTCTAGTATAGATGTTGTTAGTACTCCACTAGTACTATTCGACAGGGAGCTTAAAAAAGTTACTATTGGACTGGTTATACGTGGCGAAATCCTAGTAGGAAGAGCATGCGCGAGAACAAGCACATTCGCGTGGTTGAAAACAAATTAGAAACCATCTCGAGTACAAATCTAGGAGTACGTACGAATCTAACAATATTGATTGGGCGTTATTGAATGTTGATCTTTTTTTATCAAAGTAGAGATACTTTGACTACACATAAAACTTATATGTAAACTAGAAAGGATAGGAGGGAGTATATTGTACATTCAAAAACGAAACGAACATTGAATACCCTTTATATATGATTTGCGGATGCTATGATCACCAGTTCAAAAATTTTAATCCGCCTTAGGTATCACACATGCCTCCACTCGTTCTCTCTCGATTTCATCTTGGGGTCCGGAGATCGATTGAAAGAGGACTAGGGTGGGTACAATACGTTCGTTTCCCTTATGAACGTACAATATACTCCCT
>NC_041386.1:641242824-641264444 GCF_002162155.2 Triticum dicoccoides
GCGGGTCATTTCTATCATAGAAACAGACCAAACCTTTATCTCCTTGCACGACACGCAATTGATCTCTGAACATCAATCGATCTCGTCAACATGTGTCGAGGCATGAACTGAATGGGATGTCAAAACTAAGACACGAAGCGACATGTAGTGGAGGCAAAGTGAAACTTCAAACGAACCGTTTGTTTGTATGCATGTCAGACAAAATACAAATAAACATTGGAAATACAAGCATGGTCTAGGCCCACATGCGAATGATACTTGGCGGAATGTTCAAATGAGGCATGCGGGAGGATAGACTCGACCGGAGGGCGACATGATAGATGGAGAAGAGGGTTGGAGAGGAATGAGAAATAAGAAAACGCCACATGATTATACTTGAACGGCTCAAATAAACAATAAGTTGTCTCGCTTGGCCTACATAGTGAAAGGCCTAATGTGCAACGTGGAGCACTGACGCTCGAATATGGCCGAGAAAATAGGGAAACCGACATGTGGGGCACACCTATCGGGACGATGTAGCGCAAACTAGTCCAATGGAGGAGCTGGCCCACGACCTCCTCACCACCGGCAACCGTTCATGTGGGTCGTGGGGGCCAACAACATGGCGCAGCTCCAGCACCGCCTCTGGACACGGCGACCGCAATGAGCGACACACTCATTGTCGCTAGACACGGTCGGTTTCAGTGTACCGAGGGTGGCGTTAGTGCTGTGGCACGACCAACAGTATGTTTGGTTTGTGCCCAAGGTTTCCCCATCAAAGCATTGGGTAGCTAAAATTTTGGTTGAGGTTTTGGTTGCCCATGATTTGGCCGACATCGGCAAGAAAAATAAACTAGAGTTGGCTAGAGTTAATTGGCATGCCAAAAAATGGCAACCATCCAAACAAAGACCGATATTTGGGTCATGACCAAAATTTTGGTAAGGTGCTCTTTGGCCACAATCCAAACACCCCAACACCCGGCTCGTCGAGGATGCACGGGGTGCCGGGACGCATCCGCGGAGTGGTGTAGCGTGGCCAACTACATCCTCAGGACCTGAGACCATGCCGGGTCGTCTCGCTTTTTCAATGACATGCGTCGATCGCATGTGAGCAAAGGGCATCTCCAATGTTTCCACGACCGCAGCTGACTACCCTGGCACAACAAAAACCCACGTCCCTCGCGCAGTCGCGCGGTGCGTTCCCAGCCGGCGCCAGCTTCCCGCATTCATGCCGTCCATCCGTATGCCATCGTTAAGAGGCTTGGTGCCCGAGGAGCCAACTCCGGCGACTTAATGATGCACCAGGACGCTTGTCCTCACTGGAATGCGCTACTTAAAGCGGCAACGCCCAGCTAACCTCCACACCATAGCGCATCGTCCTCCTACCTGGCACCACATCCGCCATGACCACAAGCACGAACGCTCTGTGGGAGAGCTTGTCTTCGGGGATGGGGCTCGAGGTCGCCGCACAAGCGGTGGCCACGCTGGCGGCCGACGACGGGAGCACCGTTAGCCACGTGTCCTACTTGCCGCCGTCCAACGTCCGGCACCACCGAGGTCGGGGACTCCTCTGAGGATGAGTAGGGCATGGGAGGCGGCAGGGCATGGTGTGCCAACTGGTCGGTCTGTCTCCAATGTTCTACTTTTCCTCGCTGGAGACCGCACCTTCACTTCACGGGTCTTGAACCCCGCCCCCGTACATGGAGATCGCAGATGGAGGACGTTGGTTGCATCCGTAGAATAGGTTTAGGGTCGGGTTTCTTTTTTTCTGTCCTATAAAAGTTTGAAATGTAATGAAAATCTGCCGTGTTTGCATTAATCTCGGCGGGTGTGTATGAACTTTCACAATAATATAGTATACTGTAGGAATACTAGCAAGATGCCCGTGCGTTGCACGGAAGATCAAGATCTTGTGGGAGAAAAGGATGAACGAGGGAAGGCCTTACCTGCAAATGCACATTCACGCATTTCACATCTTTCTACATATATGGAAACCTACGAAAGGGTTAACGTAAATTGCCTCTCTCTCTCCTCCCCTGATTTTCATGGTGGTGGGCCCCTCCCTCCCCCCAACCTACAATCAATAGCTCACACGTTTCACATTATGTTAATTACGTAATTGGGACTACGTAGGTGTAGCATTACTCATCCTAAAAAACCCAAGTAAGCCAACCTCCCAGCATATCACGCGGGAAAAGACCCGGCCGCGCCGTTTTAGTCGGGATTACCGGATTACTAGTAGTAGTATCGATGGATCGCGCGAAGCAACAAGTTTTTTTAGGGGGCGAAGCACCTAGTTTAAAAGGAAAAAGGCGGTTGATACGTCCATTTTGCATCATGCTTTTATATCGATATTTATTGCATTATGGACTGTTATTACACATTATGTCACAATACTTATGCATATTCTCTATTATTTTACAAGGTTTACATGAAGAGGGAGAATGCCGGCAGCTGGGATTCTGGGATGGAAAAGGAGCAAATATTAGAGACCTATTCTGCACAGCTCCAAAAGTCCTGAAACTTCACGGAAGCTATTTCCAGAATATATAAAAAATACTAAGCGCAAGAAGTTCCAGATGGGGCCACACCCTGGCCACGAGGGTGGGGGCGCGCCCCCTGCCTCGTGGGCCCCCTGGTGGCCCTCCGATGCCCATCTTCTTCTATATGGAGTCTTTCGTCGAGGAAAAAAATCATAAGAAAGCTTTCGGGACGAGACTCTGCCGCCGCGAGGCGGAACTTTGGCAGAACCAATCTAGGGCTCCGGCGGAGCTGTTCTACCGAGGAAACTTCCCTCCGGGAGGGGGAAATCATCACCATCGTCATCACCAATGATCCTCTCATCGAGAGGGGGTCAATCTCCATCAACATCTTCACCAGCACCATCTCATCTCAAACCCTAGTTCATCTCTTGTATCCAATCTTTGTATCCAAACCTCAGATTGGTACCTGTGGGTTGCTAGTAGTGTTGATTACTCCTTGTAGTTGATGCTAGTTGGTTTACTTGGTGGAAGATCATATGTTCAGATCCATTATGCATGTTAATACCCCTCTGATTATGAACATGAATATGCTTTGTGAGTAGTTATGTTTGTTCCTAAGGACATGGGAAAAGTCTTGCTATTAGTAGTCATGTGAATTTGGTATTCGTTCGATATTTTGATGAGATGTATGTTGCCATACCTCTAGTGGTGTCATGTGAACATCGACTACATGACACTTCACCATTGTTTGGGCCTAGAGGGAGGCATTGGGAAGTAATAAGTAGATGATGGGTTGCTAGAGTGACAGAAGCTTAAACCCTAGTTTATGTGTTGCTTCGTAAGGGGCTGATTTGGATCCATATGTTTCATGCTATGGTTAGGTTTACCTTAATACTTCTGTTGTAGTTGCGGATGCTTGCAATGGGGGTTAATCATAAGTGGGATGTTTGTCCAAGTAAGGACAGCACCCAAGCACCAGTCCACCCACATATCAAATTATCAAAGTATCAAACGCGAATCATATGACGTGATGAAAACTAGCTTGACGTTAATTCCCATGTGTCCTTGGGAGCGCTTTCCTTCATATAAAAGTTTGTCCAGGCTTGTCCTTTGCTACAAAAAGGATTGGGCCATCTTGATGCACCTTATTTACTTTTATTACTTGTTGCTCGTTACAATTTATCTTATCACAAAACTATCTGTTACCGATAATTTCAGTGCTTGCAGAGAATACCTTGCTGAAAACCGCTTCTCATTTCCTTCTGCTCCTTGTTGGGTTCGACACTCTTACTTATCGAAAGGACTAGATAGATCCCCTATACTTGTGGGTCATCAAGACTCTTTTCTGACGCCATTGCCGGGGAGTGAAGCGCCTTTGGTAGGTGGAATTTGGTAAGGAAAAATTTATATAGTGTGCTGAAATTTACTATCACTTGTTACTATGGAAAGTAATCATTTGAGGGGTTTGTTCTGTGTATCTTCACCTCGTCCGGAACCACAATTAGTTACTCCTCAACCTACTAGACTTACTGAAAATGAAAATGTGTACTTTGAAATTCCTTCGGGTATGATAGAGAAACTGCTAGCTAATCCTTTTGTAGGAGATGGAACATTGCATCCCGACTTACACTTAATCTATGTGGATGAAGTTTATGGATTATTTAAGCTTGCAGGTATGCCCGATGATGTTATCAAGAAGAAAGTCTTCCCTTTATCTTTGAAGGGAGATGCATTGACATGGTATAGGCTATGTGATGATATGGGATCATGGGACTACAAACGGTTGAAAGTGGAATTCCATCAGAAGTTTTATCCTATGCATCTTGTTCATCGTGATCGTAATTATATATATAATTTTTGGCCTCGCAAAGGAGAAAGCATTGCTCAAGCTTGGGTGAGGCTTAAGTCAATGTTATATTCATGCCCCAATCATGAGCTCTCAAGAGAAATGATAATTCAAAAAAATTATGCTCGGCTTTCTGACAACAATCGCTCCATGCTCGATACTTCTTGTATGGGTTCCTTTATGATGAAGACTATTGAATTCAAATGGAATTTATTGGATAGAATTAAACGCAACTTTGAATATTGGGATCTTGACGAAGGTAAGGAGTCAGGTATAACACCTAAGTTTGATTGTGTTAAATCTTTTACGAATAGCAATGTTTTCCATAAATTTAGCACTAAATATGGACTTGACTCTGAGATAGTAGCTTCTTTCTGTGAATCCTTTGCTACTCATGTTGATCACCCTAAGGAGAAGTGGTTTAAATATAATCCTCCCATTGAAACAAAAGTAGTTGCACCTATTAAAGTTGAAGAAAAGACTATCACTTATAATGATCCTGTTGTTCCTACTGCTTATGTTGAGAAACCTAATATTGCTATTGTTAAATATCTCTTGGCTTATAATATTGATGGGCATGTTATTTACATATGTGATGAAGCTACTAGAATTGCTAGGCCTGATACTAAAAATAAACATAGACCTGTTGTAGGCATACCTGTTATTTCTGTTAAAATAGGAGATCATTGCTATCATGGCTTATGTGATATGGGTGCTAGTGCCAGTGCAATACCTATTTCCTTATACAAATAAATTATGCATGATATTGCACCAGCTGAGATAGAAGGTATTGATGTTACCATTAAGCTTTCTAATAGAGATACTATTTTACCAATTGGGATTGTTAGAGACGTTGAAACCTTGTGTGGGAAGGCTAAATATCCTACTGATTTTCTTGTTCTTGGTTCCCCTCAAGATAGCTTTCGTCCCATTATATTTGGTAGACCCTTCTTGAACACTGTTAATGCTAAGATAGATTGCAAGAAGGATGTTGTTACTATTGGTTTGGATTATATGTCTCATGAGTTTAATTTTTTTAAATCTCGTAGACAACCCCATGATAAAGAATTGCCTAGTAAAGATGAAATTATTGGTCTTGCTTCTATTGCCGTGCCTCCTACTGATCCATTAGAACAATATTTGCTAGACCATGAAAATGATATGTTCATGAATGAAAGAAGGGAAATAGATGAAGTATCATTTAAATAGGGACCTATTCTTAAACATGACTTGCCTGTTGAAATCCTAGGGGATCCTCCTCCACCAAAGGGTGATCCTGTGTTTGAGCTTAAACCATTGCCTGATACTCTTAAATATGCTTATCTTGATGAAAAGAAATATATCATGTTATTATTAGTGCTAACCTTTCAGAGAAGGAGGAAGAGAAATTATTGAAAACTCTGAAGAAGCATTGTGCTGCTATTGGATATACTCTTGATGATCTTAAGGGCATTAGTCCCACTCTATGTCAACACAAAATAAATTTGGAGGAAGACGCCAAACCAGTTATTGATCAGCAATGACGGCTGAATCCTAAGATGAAAGAAGTGGTAAGAAAAGAAATATTAAAGCTCCTTGAGGCATGTACAATTTATCCTATTGCTGATAGTCAATGGGTAAGTCATGTTCATTGTGTCCCTAAGAAGGGAGGTATTACTGTTGTTCCTAAAGATAAAGATGAATTTATTCCACAAAGAATTATTACAGGTTATAGGATGGTAATTGATTTCCGCAAATTAAATAAGGCTACTAAAAAAGATCATGACCCCTTACCTTCTATTGATCAAATGCTAGAAATATTATCCAAACATACACATTTTTGTTTTCTAGATGGTTACTCTGGCTTCTCTCAAATACATGTGTCAGCTGATGATCAATCAAATACCACTTTTACTTGCCCTTTCGGTACTTTTGCTTATAGATGTATGCCTTTTGGTTTATGTAATGCACCTGCTACCTTTCAAAGATGCATGATGGCTATATTTTATGACTTTTGTGAAAACATATATGAGGTTTTCATGCACGATTTCTCCGTTTATGGATCCTCTTTTGATGATTGCTTAAGCAACCTTGATCGAGTTTTGCAGAGATGTGAAGAAACTAATCTTGTTCTGAATTGGGAGAAATGCCACTTTATGGTCAATGAAGGTATTGTCTTGGGGCATAAAATTTCTGAAAGAGGCATTGAAGTTGATAAAGCTAAAGTTGATTCTATTGAAAAGATGTCATGTCCCAAGGACATTAAAGGTATAAGAAGCTTCCTCGGTCATGCCGGTTTTTATAGGAGGTTCATTAAGGACTTCTCAAAAATTTCTCGGCCTCTGACTAATCTATTACAAAAAGATATTCCTTTTGTCTTTGATGATGATTGTGTAGAAGCATTTGAAATACTTAAGAAAGCATCGATTTCTGCACCTATTGTTCAACCACCTAATTGGAATTTACCCTTTGAAATTATGTGTGATGCTAGTGATTATGCTGTAGGTGCTGTTCTAGGGCAAAGAGTTGATAAGAAATTAAATGATATTCAATATGCTAGTAAAACTCTAGACAATGCCTAGAGAAATTATGCTACTACTGAAAAGGAATTCTTAGCAGTTGTTTTTGCTTGTGATAAGTTCAAACCTTATATTGTTGATTCTAAAGTAACTATTCACACTGATCATGCTGCTATTAAATACCTTATGGAAAAGAAATATGCTAAACCTAGACTTATTAGATGGGTTCTCTTGCTACAAGAATTTGATTTGCATATTATTGATAGAAAGGGAGCTGAGAACCCCATTGTAGACAACATGTCTAGGTTAGAAAATGTTCTTGATGACCCACTACCTATTGATGATAGCTTTCCTGATGAACAATTAAATGTCATAAATGCTTCTCGAACTGCTCCATGGTATGCTGATTAAGCTAATTATATTGTTGCTAAATTTATACCACCTAGTTTCACATACCAGCAAAAGAAAAAGTTCTTCTATGATTTGAGACATTACTTCTGGGATGACCCACATCTTTATAAAGAAGGAGTAGATGGTATTATTAGACGTTGTGTACCTAAGCATGAACATGAACAAATCCTACGCAAGTGTCACTCCGAGGCTTATGGAGGACACCATGCTGCAGATAGAACTGCACATAAGATATTGCAATCCAGTTTTTATTGGCCTACTCTCTTCAAGGATGTCCGTAAGTTTGTCTTGTCTTGTGATGAATGTCAAAGAATTGGTAATATTAGTAGACGTCAAGAAATTCCTATGAATTATTCGCTAGTTATTGAACCATTTGATGTTTGGGGCTTTGATTATATGGGACCTTTTCCTTCCTCTAATGGGTATACACATATTTTAGTTGCTGTTGATTACATTACTAAGTGGGTAGAAGGTATTCCAACTAGTAATGCTGATCATAACACCTCTATTAAGATGCTTAAAGAAGTTATTTTCCCGAGTTTTGGAGTCCCTAGATATTTAATGACTGATGGTGGTTCATATTTTATTCATAGTGCCTTTCGTAAAATGCTTGCTAAGTATGATGTTAATCATAGAATTGCATCTCCATATAACCCACAGTCTAGTGGTCAAGTAGGATTGAGTAACGGAGAGCTCAAATTAATTTTGCAAAAGTCTGTTAATAGATCTAGAAAGAATTGGTCCAAGAAACATGATGATGCATTATGGGCCTATAGAACTGCATGTAAAAATCCTATGGGTATGCCTCCGTATAAAATGGTTTATGGTAAAGCATGTCATTTACCTGTTGAGCTAGAACATAAGGCATATTGGGCCAGTAAAGAGCTCAATTATGATTTCAAACTTGGAGGTGAGAAGAGGTTATTTGACATTAGCTCACTTGATGAATGGAGAACCCAGGCTTATGAAAATGCCAAACTGTTTAAAGAAAAAGTTAAAAGATGGCATGACAAAAGGATACAAAAGCGTGAGTTCAATGTAGGTGATTATGTATTGATATACAACTCTCGTTTAAGATTTTTTGTAGGCAAACTTCTCTCTAAATGGGAAGGTCCTTACGTTATCGAGGAGGTCTATTGTTTTGGTGCCATAAAAATCAACAACTTTGAAGGTGGTGAACAGTCAAAGAATTAAACATTATATCTCAGGTAATCCCATAAATTTTGAAACTAACGTTATTGAAACCGTAACCCCGGAGGAATACATAAGGAACACTTTCCGGAACGTTTCAGACTCCAAAAGGGAATAGGTACATTGTACGGTAAGTAAACCGACTCCAAAACAGTTCTAATGGCAATATTTCTTCATTTTGGAATATTTAGAAAAATAGGAAAATAATAAGTAGACCGAAAAGGACACGAGGCACGCCCTACCCCCTGGGCGCGCCCCCTGCCTCGTGGGCACCTCGTGCGCTCTCCGGACTCTGTTTTCTTGCACGATACTTCTTTTGGTCAGTAAAAATTCATTATATAATCTCCCGAAGGTTTTGATCACCGTACCATGCAAATATCTGATGTCTTTATTCGAGCTATTTCTGCCGCAGATTAGAGCAATATGTCTTCTCAAGAGTCAGTCGGGGAGAGTCAGGTGTCTCATCCGACACCAGGTCCAGGGGCAAACAGTGATTCCTATCACTTTAGGCCCTCAACGGAGGAAGAGATGGAAGCTGACTTGAAAAGAATAGATGCCATGGAGGAGGATCAAGACGTTACTTCTCGTTTCCAGGCAGGATTCACGATGGGGGAACCACAGAGCTCAGCTATTCCAAACTCGGTTATCCCTTCCAATGTTAGATTTCTTTCTTATGAAAATATGAAAAAGAGTGTTACTTGTTCTCCCGCAGCTATGCAACATCCTTGCGTGAAAGGAGATTTAGCCATCACTGGCAAGCTCTGTAAGCAAATAATGAACCTCAAGCAGCAAGTCAATAAGCTCGAGGAAGAGAATCGTATCCTGAGGGGCATCATCGCCAAGAATATCACATCACCACCCCCGAAGAAGGAGACATAATCACACGGGTATGGGGGAGTGCCCCGGTATCGTATCACCATCACTTTTATCTTTACCGTCTTTCTTAGTTTGATCCTTTTGATAATATCTTGATCTAGTAAAATAAAGTTTTAGTATGATCTAGTTGTGAGTTTTGCTTTATGATCCTTCTATGTAATCGAGTCCGTGAGCTATATATAATAAAGATTAGTGTTGAGTCAAGGGCTTGATTATTTTGCTATGATCTTAAGGGAATAAAATAAAAAAGAGAAGAAATAAAAAGAAACAAAGAGATCATATGGATCTTATGGAGAGTAATGAGCTCACATATAAAGAGTATGATGAATAAAAGTTGTTGAGAGATGACAAACATAGTTTTGGTCATCATTGCAATGAATAGGAAGTAATAAAGAAAGATAGGTTCACATATAAATATACTATCTTGGACATCTTTTATGATTGTGAGCACTCATTAAAGTATGACATGCTAAGAGTTGATGTTGGACAAGGAAGACAACGTAATGGGTTATGTTTTGTTTCATCTGAGATGAATTATATTGTCATGGATCATCCAACATGTTGAGCTTGCCTTTCCCTCTCATGCTAGCCAATTCCTTTTCACCAAGTAGAGATACTACTTGTGCTTCCAAATATCCCTAAACCCAGTTTTGCCATGAGAGTCCACCATATCTACCTATGGATTGAGCAAGATCCTTCAAGTAAGTTGTCATCGGTGCAAGCAATAAAAATTGCTCTCTAACTATGTATGACTTATTAGTGCGAAGAAAATAAGCTTTATACGATCTTGTGATATGGAAGAAATAAAAGCGATGGACTGCATAAAAAAGGTCCATATCACAAGTGGAAATATAAAGTGACGTTCTTTTGCATTAAGATCTCGTGCATCCAACCATAAAAGCGCATGACAACCTCTGCTTCCCTCTGCGAAGGGCCTATCTTTTACTTTTATCAGCTACCTTACATAAGAGTCATGGTGATCTTCACCTCCCCTTTTTACATTTTATCCTTTGGCAAGCACAATGTGTTGGAAAGATCCTCATATATATAGCTAATTGGATGTGAGTCTTCATGAACTATTATTGTTGATATTACCCTTGAGGTAAAACGTTGGGAGGCAAAGCTATAAGCCCCTATCTTTCTCTGTGTCTCATTAAAACTTCATACCCATAAATATTGTGTGAGTGTTAGCAATTGTGAAAGACTAAAAGATTGTTGAGTATGTCAACTTGCTGAAAAGCTCTTATATTTACTATTTCCTATGTTATGATAAATTGCAATTGCCTCAATGACTGAGATTAGAGTTTGTTGGTTCTCAATGAAGTTTATGATTCATACTTGAAATTGTGATTGAATTGTTACTTTAGCATAAGAGATCATATGACAATATATATATATATATATATATATATATATATATATATATATATATATATATATATATATATATATATTGTTGTTCTAAGAATGATCATGATGCCCTCATGTCCGTATTTTATTTTTATCAACACCTCTATCTCTAAACATGTGGACATATTTCTTGATTTCGGCTTTCGCTTGAGGACAAGTGAGGTCTAAGCTTGGGGGAGTTGATACGTCCATTTTGCATCATGCATTTATATCGATATTTATTGCATTATGGGCTGTTATTACACATTATGTCACAATACTTATGCCTATTCTCTCTTATTTTACAAGGTTTACATGAAGAGGGAGAATGCCAGCAGCTGGGATTCTGGGCTGGAAAAGGAGCAAATATTAGAGACCTATTCTGCATAGCTCCAAAAGTCCTGAAACTTCATAGAAGCTATTTCCAGAATATATAAAAAATACTGAGCGCAAGAAGTTCTAGAGGAGGGCCACACCCTGGCCACGAGGGTGGGGGTGCGCCCTACCCCCCTGGTTGCGCCCCCTGCCTCATGGGCCCCCTGGTGGCCCTCCGATGCCCATCTTCTACTATATGGAGTCTTTCATCGAGGAAAAATCATAAGAAAGCTTTCGGGACGAGACTCCGTCGCCACGAGGCGGAACCTTGGCGGAACCAATCTAGGGCTCGGCGGAGCTGTTCTGCCAGGGAAACTTCCCTCCGGGAGGGGGAAATCATCACCATCGTCATCACCAACGATCCTCTCATCGGGAGGGGGTCAATCTCCATCAACATCTTCACCAGCACCATCTCATCTCAAACCCTAGTTCATCTCTTGTATCCAATCTTTGTATCTGAACCTCAGATTGGTACCTGTGGGTTGCTAGTAGTGTTGATTACTCCTTATAGTTGATGCTAGTTGGCTTACTTGGTGGAAGATCATATGTTCAGATCCATTATGCATATTAATACCCCTTTGATTACGAACATGAATATGCTTTGTAGTAGTTACGTTTGTTCCTGAGGACATGGGAGAAGTCTTGCTATTAGTAGTCATGTGAATTTGGTATTCGTTCGATATTTTGATGAGATGTATGTTGTCATCCCTCTAGTGGTGTCATGTGAACGTCGACTACATGAAACTTCACCATTGTTTGGGCCTAGAGGGAGGCATTGGGATGTAATAAGTAGATGATGGGTTGCTAGAGTGACAGAAGCTTAAATCCTAGTTTATGCATTGCTTCGTAAGAGGCTGATTTGGATCCATATGTTTCATGCTATGGTTAGGTTTACCTTAATATTTCTGTTAGAGTTGAGGATGCTTGCAATGGGGTTAATCCTAAGTGGGATGTTTGTCCAAGTAAGGACAGCTCCCAAGCACCAGTCCACCCACATATCAAATTATCAAAGTACCGAACGCGAATCATAAGAACGTGATGA
The DNA here is from genome assembly GCF_002162155.2 of Triticum dicoccoides. Lineage (NCBI taxonomy): Eukaryota > Viridiplantae > Streptophyta > Magnoliopsida > Poales > Poaceae > Triticum > Triticum dicoccoides. Next base: position 641,254,915 of record NC_041386.1, read on the forward strand.
AAACTAGCTTGATGATAATTCCCATGTGTCCTCGGGAGCGCCTTCCTTCATATAAGAGTTCGTCCAGGTTTGTCCCTTGCTACAAAAAGGATTGGGCCATCTTGATGCACCTTATTTACTTTTATTACTTGTTGCTCGTTACAATTTATCTTATCACAAAACTATCTGTTACCGATAATTTCAGTGCTTGCAGAGAATACCTTGCTGAAAACTGCTTATCATTTCCTTCTGCTCCTCGTTGGGTTTCACACTCTTACTTATCGAAAGGACTACAATAGATCCCTTATACTTGTGGGTCATCAGCGGTACACTCACAACACCCCTGTCGCGGTCGCATTGCACCCCACACACGTTCGGTCCTGCACACGGCTCACACAAACGGAACGTGCTTCGGCTTGCCTCTTCACTGACACGTGGGATTGCACTTGGAGAAACCGACTAAGGGAGTCCTGGATTAGGGGGTGTTCGGATAGCCGGACTATACCTTCAGCCGGACTCCTGGACTATGAAGATACAAGATTGAAGACTCTGTCTCGTGTCCGAAAGGGACTTTCCTTGGCGTGGAAGGGAAGCTTGGCGATACAGATATGAAGATCTCCCACCATTGTAACCGACTTTGTGTAACCCTAACCCTCTCCGATGTCTATATAAACCGGAGGGTTTTAGTCCGTAGGACAACGTACACATCAACAACCATACCATAGGCTAGCTTCTAGGGTTTAGCTTCCTCGATCTCGTGGTAGATCTACTCTTGTACTACCCATATCATCAATATTAATCAAGCAGGACGTAGGGTTTTACCTCCATCGAGGGGGCCCGAACCTGGGTAAAACTTCGTGTCCCTTGCCTCCTGTTACCATCCGGCCTAGACGCACAGTTCGGGACCCCCTACCCGAGATCCGCTGGTTTTGACACCGACATTCGTGCTTTCATTGAGAGTTCCTCTGTGTCGTCGCCGTCAGGCTCGATGCCTCCTACGATCATCGATAGCGATGCAGTCCAGGGTGAGACCTTTCTCCCCGGACAGATCTTCGTCTTCGGCGGCTTCGCACTGTAGGCCAATTCGCTTGGCCGTCTGGAGCAGATCGAAAGCTACGGCCCTGGCCGTCAGGTCAGATTTGGAAGTTTAAACTACACGGCTGACATCCGCGGGGACTTGATCTTCGACGGATTCGAGCCACTGCCGAGTGCGCCGCACTGTCATGACAGGCATGATCTAGCTCTGCCGCTGAACAGTGCGCTGGAGGCCGCACCCGCATTGGCTCCGACCCTTAATTCAGAGCCAACTGCACCGATCGAGGATGGGCGGTTGGACGCCACCTCGCGGGCTGCGACCCCAATGGCGATTGAGCCAAGCACCAGCCCCGTACTCTGCGAGACGCGTGACTCCAAGGAGCCGGACTCCTCTCCGGACTCCGAAGCCTCCGCGCCCCTGCCGATCGAATCCGATTGGGCGCCGATCATGGGGTTCACTGCCGCGGACATCTTTCAGCACTCGCCTCTCAGCGATATCCTGAAATCACTAAAGTCTCTCTCTTGATCAGGAGAGCCCTGGCCGGACTACAGTCAGCAAGGTTGGGGTACGGACGATGAAGAAATTCAAAGCCCTCCCACCACCCACTTTGTAGCTACTGTCGACGACTTAACCGACATGCTCGACTTCGACTCTGAAGACATCGACGGTATGGATGCCGATGAAGGAGATGATGAAGAACCAGCGCCTACTAGGCCCTGGAAAGCCACCTCGTCGTATGACATATACATGGTGGACACCCCAAAAGAGGGAGATGGCGATGGAACAGCGGAGGATGACCCCTCCAAGAAACAGCCTAAGCGCCAGCGTCAGCGGCGCCGCTCAAAATCCCGCCAAAACAAACACGGTGATTCCAGCACGGGAGATAATAATACTCTGGAAAGCGCCGAAGAAAACCCCCTCCAGCAAGATTTAGCATAGGAGGATGGAGAAACCAGCCCTCATGAGAGAGCGGCAGACAAAGAGGTCGATGATGATAATTATATGCCTCCCTCCGAAGACGAGGCAAGCCTCGACGACGACGAATTCGTCGTGCCAGAGGATCTCATCGAGCAAAAGCGTTTTCAGCGCAGGCTTATGGCCACGGCAAGAAGCCTCAAGAAAAAACAGCAACAGCTTAGATCTGATAAAGATTTGCTGGTCGACAGATGGACTGAAGTCCTTGCGGCCGAAGAGCATAAACTCGAACGCCCCTCCAAGAGCTACCCAAAGCGCAGGTTGCTACCTCGATTAGAGGAGGAAGCACTTGATGCGGCCGACCGGCCATCTCGTGGTCGCGACAGAGAGGCCTCTCGGCCCTCCACTCAAGCCGCACCCCGTACCAAGGCACGGGAATATGCGCCGGACTTACGAGACATGTTGGAGGACAAGGCAAGGCAAGCAAGATCGATCTACGGATCGCGTGGGCGCCCCACAGCTCGAGACGGTAACCGTCACGCCGGACACAAATTCGGCGGGGCCGAACACAGAAGACAAGGCTCATTGGAGCTACGTCATGATATAGCCCAGTACAGAGGCGCCGCACACCCACTCTGCTTTACAGACGAAATAATGGATTATCAAATCCCCGAGGGTTTCAAACCCGTAAACATTGAATCATATGATGGCACAATAGATCCTGCGGTATGGATCAAGGATTATCTCCTTCATATCCACATGGCCCGTAGCGATGATTTCCACGCCATCAAATACCTCCCACTCAAGCTTAAAGGACCAGCTCGGCATTGGCTTAACAGCTTGCCAACAGGATCAATCAACTGTTGGGAGGACCTGGAAGCCGCATTCCTTGACAATTTCCAGGGCACTTATGTGCGACCCCCAGACGCCGATGACCTAAGTCACGTAATTCAGCAGCCAGAGGAATCAGCCAGGCAATTCTGGACATGGTTCCTAACAAAGAAAAATCAAATAGTCGAATGTCCGGACGCTGAGGCCCTAGCAGCCTTCAAACACAATATCCGTGACGAGTGGCTGGCCCGGCACCTTGGACAGGAAAAGCCAAAATTTATGGCAGCACTCACGACACTCATGACCCGCTTTTGCGCGGGAGAAGACATCTGGCTTGCTCGTAGCAACAATATGACCAAGAACCCTGGTAATTCGGACACCAGGGACAGTAGTGGCAGGTCGCATTGCAACAAGCAGAAGCGCCGCATTAACGACGACAATGCTAGGATACGGCAGTTAATGTCGGATTCAGAGGCTCTAAATCTGGTCAGCGGAAAAAGCCATTCAAAAGGAATCCTAGGGGCCCGTCCAGTTTGGACCGAATACTCGACCGCTCGTGCCAGATACGTGGCACCCCTGAAAAGCCAGCCAATCACACCAACAGGGATTATTGGGTGTTCAAGCAGGCAGGCAAGTTAAACGCCGAAAATGAAGACAAGGGGCTGCATAGTGATGACGACGAGGAGCCCCGGCCGCCGAACAACAGTGGACAGAAGGGTTTTCCCCCACAAGTGCGGACGATGAACATGATATACACAACCCATGTCCCCAAAAGGGAGCGGAAGCGTGTGTTAAGGGACGTATACGCGGTAGAGCCAGTCGCCCCAAAGTTCAACCCATGGTCCTCCTACCCGATCACCTTTGATCGAAGGGACCATCCCACTAGCATCTGTCATGGCGGATTCGCCGCATTGGTTCTAGACCCAATTATTGATGGACTTCATCTCACTAGAGTCCTTATGGACGGCGGCAGCAGCAGCCTGAACCTGCTTTACCAGGATACAGTGTGGAAAATGGGCATAGATCCCTCGAGGATTAAGCCCACCAAAACGACCTTTAAAGGCGTAATACCAGGTGTAGAGGACAACTGTACAGGCTCAGTCACACTTGAAGTGGTCTTCGAATCTCCGGATAATTTCCAAAGCGAGGAGTTAATCTTCGACATAGTCCCGTTTCGCAGTGGTTATCACGCACTGCTCGGGCGAACCGCATTCGCTAAGTTCAATGTGGTACCGCATGACGCATACCTTAAGCTCAAGATGCCAGGCCCTCGAGGAGTAACTACGGTCAATGGAAACACCGAATGCTCCCTCCGAACGGAGGAGCACACGGCGGCCCTTGCAGCGGAAGTACAAAGCAGCCTCTCCAGGCAGTTTTCCAGTCCGACCACTAAACGACCGGACACCGTCAAGCGCGCCCGGAGTAACCTACAACAAGAACGCCTGGCACGATCCAAGCAGGCATAGCAATGCGGCCCCAACCCCAACCCTCACAAAAAGGCGACGCCAGTACTTCGCGTACATAACTACGCTCTAGAGATACCATGGGCACAGGGGGAGGGGCACCATCACGGCATGCCCAAAACACGGCTTAAACCGTACCAGGGGCTGCCGATTTTTTAATTTTCTCTTACTTTCAGGACTCCACCCTTTGGAAAGCCTATTCGGCAGTTCAATTGCCGCACAAACGATGCAAGAACCAGGGAAGCAGACAAGCCACGCCGCATTACGGAACTCCCAGGTGGTCTCTATCACGAGCAGTATACCTATTCCGCATACTATTCCGCAACTTGCCCCTGGAACGGACATGTTAACTAGTCCAACCTCCCACTTATCGCATTATTTGTATCATTCTGCTTTGATCGTAGCCCTTTTTAATAAACAATGCATAGCTTTTGTCTATTTTTGCATTACCTTTTTTCTTTATATATGTTCCTTAACGACATGTTGCACCCGTACACATTGGTACGGCCAAAATACGCCAGGGGCTTTAGTACCCCTCAATATGGTGTGAGAAGTCCGAACACTTTAACAAGTGTGGCACCCCGAACTTATAGCATTATATGCATCGGCTCCGAATCATGTCTTGGGTCAATAGTTGGGTTTGCCCGGCTCCTATGTTTTGGTGCCTTACGTTCCGCTATATCGGCTAAGGTAGCACTAGGAGAACCACTGCGATTGTGCCCCAGTTGAGCTGGGTCGAGCACCTCAGTGGAGAAAGCTAAAACTGACTGTCATGATGAAGCGAGAGTTGGTCGCTGTTCGAGAGGTTTTTTCGAGTCCCTAAAGACTTATGCTGCTTAGGGCGAGGAGCCGGCTCTGTCCGGCCAAGGCGTGGATAGCGCCTCGAACTCGGTCTTCCGAATACCAAGGGCTTCGCCGAAATTTAAAATTATAGAATTCTATGGCTAAGTGAGAGTGTTCACGCATTATAGTCCGATTGCCTTGTACGTTGGGCTGAGCGCCTCCCTCGAAGGACCCAAACATGGGAAAAAGAGCGATCAGGTTTATCCCCGAACACCCCAGCACTAGCGGCACGGGGGCAGAAGCCGACAACTCGCCATCTCTCAGAATTGATAAACAGCCGCACATAAGGTAATATTTTAAATTCCAACAGCATTGCTTAGCGCATATAAACAAGTTTTCAGCGCACAGGATAAAATGAGCAAGTTTCACTCAAAGATTACATCCCTAGAACATTCATCTGCCACAAGGTAGGCACCCTTCAAAACATCCTTATAGTAATTCTCGGGCTTGCGATGCTCTTTCCCTGGCGGTGGCCCGTCCTTCACCAGCTTCTCAGCATCCAGCTTGCCCCAGTGCACCTTAGCACGGGCAAGGGCCCTACGGGCACCTTCAATGCAGACGAAGCGCTTGATGACTTCGAGCCTTGGACAGGCCTCCACCAACCGCCGCACCAGCCTGAAATAGCTCCCAGGCAGAGCCCCTCCAGGCCACAGCCGAACAATGAGGCCCTTCATGGCCTGTTCGGCCGCCTTGTGGAGCTCGACCAGTTGCTTCAGCTGGTCGCTCAGGGGCGCGGGGTGTCCGACCTCAGTATACTGAGACCAGAACACCTTCTCTGTCGAGCTGCCCTCCTCGGCTCGGTAGAATGCGGCGGCATCGGATACACTCCGGGGAAGATCTGCGAACGCTCCCGGAGAGCTCCGGATTCGGGTAAGTAACAAGTAACTCACGTTTATGTGTTTGCTTTGCATAAAGAATGCCTTACCCGCCGCTATCTTCTTCACCTCATCCAACTCTTGGAGGGTCTTCTGGGATTCGGCCTTGGCAGACTTGGCGTTTTCAATAGCCACCACGAGCTCGGACGCTCGCGTCTTTGAGTCAAGCTCCAAACTCTCATGTTTTTCCATGAGAGCCTGGAGCTCTTGCCGCACCTTGCCAACCTCGGCCTCATACTTCTCCCGCTCGGTGCGCTCCGAGGCCACCCTCTTCTCGGCCTCGACCAGCGCCTGCTTAAGGGTCGCCACTTCAGACATGGCCCCTAAAATAGCCACGATAATCCTGTCATTCTTTGCAATTGCACCTTTTTATATATATTTAAAAACATGGTATTTCTTACCTTCATTGTCCTCGAGCTGCTTCTTGGCACGCCCGAGCTCTTGCTCGGACCGCTCGAGGTTCTGCTTTAGCGTGTTCACTTCCGCAGTCAGTGCGTCGGACGCAAGCTGGAAAGCATGCATATGCATATTGACTCATTTTTGTTAGACTCATGCGATTCTATTTGATCCTCTATTCAGCTTTTCTTCCCGAACGCCAAACAGAGCATCAGGGGCTACTGTCTATGCGGTACTATTATTTACACATTCTTTACTTACCTCAAAGCCTGTCAAAAGGCTAGTACAAGCTTCAGTCAGTCCGCTCTTGGCGGACTGAACCTTCTGGACCACCGCACTCATAATAGCGCGGTGCTCCTCGTCGATGGAGGCGCCTTGGAGCGCCTCCAACACATTGTCCGGTGCCTCCGGGGTTGGACGGGGGCCGCCAGCACGGTGGACTTGCTCCTCTTGGAAGGAGGTCCCCCGCCGGACTCTGGAACCTTTGAAGGTTCCGGAGCGGTGTCCGGCCTAGAGCCGGACTTGGAGCCCTGAGAGGTTTCATCCCCTTTACTCTTGGAGTCCGGGAGGTCCCCTTGTGACGCCTCCAGGACCACCTCCTCCCGGCTTGGAACCTGTTGGGACAACACTTCGGTGTCGTCCGTAGGGCGGGGGGAGGAAGCCGTCGGAAGCGAGTTCACATCCGACGAGTCTAGTGAGCCGCTCGACGACGCGTCGAGCCGGTCTTTGGGTGGGCTGCATAAACATATCCGACGTAAGGGAAAGCTGTGCAATAAACGAATACTATGAATTACTCTGGTATACGGATACTTACGATTTTGCCAGGGGCTTGGCCCTGGGCTGCCACTCCTCTCCGCTGTCGGCGTCGGTGGAGTAGTCCGGAGGAAGGGTTTTCCCCTTCTTGGACCCTCCGGCCTCCCCAGAGAGGGCGGCCTTTCTTTTCTTCTCTCCTCCCGCTGGAGGGGGAGAGCTCTCCTCTTCTTCCTTCCCGTCTTCACGGGAGGAATGCGCCTCAGAACCATCGGATGATGGATCTGACACCTCCTGGCGCCGGGCACTCTTTCGAGTCCCCACGGCCTTTTTCGCGGGCTTCTTCTCCGGTACCACATAGGGTGCCGGAACCAGCAGCTCCGCTAAGCGAGCGTCCGCTGGGCCTTCGGGCAAAGGAGCCGGACAGTTGATCTGTCCGGACGTCACCTGCCAATCCTGTCAAAGGTAAGGGAGCTTAGATCCCGCATGGAGTCAAACTATGAAAAACTGATACCCTGTAAAAGGAAAAAACAGCTTACCGCGAGAGCATGACGCTGCGCACTGAATCCGCGATCCTCGGTAACGGATGCGGGAGCCTCGGCGCCCTTGAAAAGCACCTTCTAGGCATCATCGTACATCGTGTCGAAGAGCCTGCTCAGAGTTTGGTGCCGCGCTGGGTCGAACTCCCACAGGTTGAAAGCCCGTCGTTGACACGGGAGGATCAAGCGGATGAGCATAACCTAGACTACGTTGACAAGTTTGAGCTTCTTGTCCACCAGGGTTTGGACGCATGTTTGGAGTCCGGTCAGCTCTCCCTTCTTACCCCACGATAGGCCTGTCTCCTTCCAGGAGGTGAGCCGCGTAGGGGGTCCGGATCGAAACTCAGGGGGTGCGACCCATTCGGCGTTGCGCGGCTCCGTGATGTAAAACCACCCCGATTGCCACCCCTTCAGGGTCTCCACAAAGGAGCCCTCGAGCCATAGGACGTTGGCCATCTTGCCCACCATGGCGCCTCTGTAGTCTGCCTGGTTGCCGCGCACCACCTTCGGCTTGACGTTGAAAGTCTTGAGCCATAGGCCGAAATGGGGGCGGATGCGGAGGAAGGCCTCGCACACGACGATAAACGCCGAGATGTTGAGGACGAAGTTCGGGGCCAGATCGTGGAAATCCAGGCCGTAGTAGAACATGAGCCCCCGGACAAATGGGTGGAGAGGGAAGCCCAGTCCGCGGAGGAAATGGGGGAGGAATACCACCCTCTCATGGGGCCTAGGGGTGGGGATGAGCTGCCCCTTTTTGGGAAGCCGGTGCGCGATGTCGCTAGATAGGTATCCGGCCTTCCTCAGCTTTTTTTGATGTGTCCCTCCGTGACGGAGGAGATCATCCACTTGCCCCCCGCTCCGGACATGGCTGGAGGAGGTTGAGGTGGGGAGTGCGGACTTGGGTGCTGGAGCTCGAGTACGCAAGAATGGATAGGCGAAGGAGGAGGAAGGCGTAGGTGAAAAGGTGGATCCTTATCCCCTTATATGTGAGGATGCAACTACATGTCCCCACCAGCCTGGTAAGACTCGCTTATCTCCAAGCACCGTAATCAATGGCGCGGTTGGGTTACCCATGCCTGTATTGATGAGAATCCTAGGATAAGGGGACACGATCTCTACTTTAACAAGACGTGCCAAGGAAACCGCCTCGCATGACGCGCTGAGGTGGGATAATGAAACGACTTGGATAAAGGCTTGGCCGTGGTGTGACACACTACGGAATACGTCAACAGAATAGATTGGTGTAAATATTATTCTCTCTATGGCAATATGTGGAAACTTATTTTGCAAATCCGGACACTATCTTTGTGTTCAAAATCTTCTATGAAGTACTTGGAGGAGGAACCCGCCTTGCAATGCCAAAGACAATCTGCGCGCCGGACTCGTCGTCATTGAAGCCTAGTTCAGGGGCTACTGAGGGAGTCCTGGATTAGGGGGTGTTCGGATAGCCGGACTATACCTTCAGCCGGACTCCTGGACTATGAAGATACAAGATTGAAGACTCTGTCTCGTGTCCGGAAGGGACTTTCCTTGGCGTGGAAGGCAAGCTTGGCGATACGGATATGAAGATCTCCTACCATTGTAACCGACTTTGTGTTACCCTAACCCTCTCTGGTGTCTATATAAACCGGAGGGTTTTAGTCCGTAGGACAACGTACACATCAACAACCATACCATAGGCTAGCTTCTAGGGTTTAGCCTCCTTGATCTCGTGGTAGATCTACCCTTGTACTACCCATATCATCAATATTAATCAAGCAGGACGTAGGGTTTTACCTCCATCAAGAGGGCCCGAACCTGGGTAAAACTTTGTGTCCCTTGCCTCCTATTACCATCCGGCCTAGACGCACAGTTCGGGACCCCCTACCCGAGATCCGCCGGTTTTGACACCGACACCGACCAT
>NC_041386.1:641264745-641271543 GCF_002162155.2 Triticum dicoccoides
AACCCCCCTCCCCCCGTCCCCCTCCACTCCATTCGCTCCGCCAAAGCCGCCCTCCCCACCACGCCGATACGTCGGCGGCGCGGTTCGTTGAGGGGACGCACGGCGATCCTCTCGTTCCCATAGTACGCTCTCGTAGACTGCCGTCCTCTAGCCGCGCCGCCACCCCTGGCGACGTTCTTGTGGAGGAGCACGGCGGTCAGCGCCGCCACCGCCGGCGACGTTCGTGTGGAGACGCACGACGGTCAGATTTTCCCATGGTACGCGCATTCTAGACTGAGGCCCCGTGCATGTCGGTGTAGCGCTGAATGTTAGCTGATAGACGCTGTTAATCTTACTGTTTGCCGAAGTAGTTTACAGTCAATATGCTTTGCTTAAGAAGCTTCCTTGCCCTGTTCTGCACGCTTAGCTGAGATGGCATGCCAAGGCCTATTAGTTGCTAAAATATCCTGCCATATATTTATTGTGACGTAGATTACCATGGTCTAGTAGCCAATCCGTTAGGTGAAATAGCTCTACACCGTTTTATACTCGATCTATGTTGCTGCGATGGCCTTCGATAGTTCGATGGTTGTGTGCTTGGCCTCATTGAGTGTTGAAACAACCTGCCATAATTTAGGCCTCAAATCTGTTTGCTGAATTAGCTTTACATATATTTCGTTACTTAGATCTGCTCGTCCAAATATCTTGCCATAGCTTTAGACATCGACCTAGGTATTTTCTTCTGGACTTCATAAAAAAGCATATATGTTTTTCTTGTAATATCTAGTAGAAGAACTAATTTGTATGTCTAACAGATGGGCAGGACTTGGATAACTTCTGCTCAAAGATTCTCCGCTGCATATGTCAAGGGGGTTGAAAACTTCATGAACTTTATCAGAGCTGAGTACGGTGGTCCAAAATCAGATGTGCTCTGCCCGTGTAGCACTTGTATGAATTCAGTTACAAGACCCCAGTCAAATGTGCAAAATCATCTACACTTGTAGGTGGGTTCATCATGGTGAAGCTATGAACATCAATGTTATTGACTACGTGGAAGCAGCAGATCACCATCTTGATCTACCTAATGCTTGGGTGGAAGAGGAGGAGGAGGAGGTGGTGGCGGAGCCAGTAAGTTTGACCAACATTGAAACAATGCTACGAAATGCTCATGCATTCCGTGAACTTTCACCTGCAGAAGAAAAATGGTGGGCTCGCATGTTGGAACAATGCAACGTGGCTGTCACCCCAAGAAATAAGCTGTCAGTATTCTCAGCTATGGTCACCTTTCTTCAGGTGAAGATATCTGAGCGGATGACCAACAAATCATTCGATGCGATGTTGGCTGCTTTCCGCAAAGCTTTCCCAAATGCGTCTGAGCTGCCACACACCTACAGTAAAATGAAGAATTTACTTCGTGCAATTGGATATGATATGATCCATGTTTGTAAGAATAATTGTGTTCTGTTCCGGAAAGATGGCGATGCCATGAAGAGGATTCCTCATAATGTTCTGAGACATTTTCCAATTACACCAAGATTGCAGAGGTTGTTGCATGATGCTGAAACAAGAGAGGATGTACTATGGCATTCTAGGAACTAGGAGTACAAAGATCAGAATGTAATGAGCCATCCATCACATGGTAGTGAGTGGAAAAGCTTTAATCAGAAGCACGAAAAGTTTTCTGCTGACCCAAGAAACATTAGACTTGGCTTAGCTTCAGATTGATTTAACCCATTTGGCCACCAGAGCGCCACATGTAGCATGTGGCCAGTGCTTGTTATCCCTTACAACATGCCTCCAAATGTCTGCACCAAAGAATCAAACTACATGATGTCCTCGCTCATCCCAGGTCCAAAAATTCCGGGAAAGGATTTTGATTTGTTCATGGAGCCTCTTGTGGAGGAACTTCAACAGCTATGGAGGGGTGTTCTCACTCAAGACCTATATAGCAGCCCACCAGCTGATTTCTTTCTGCGTGTTGTTATAATTTGGTGCATCCATGATTATCCGACTTTGGGCACTATGTCAGGGCAAACGACACATGGTTACAATGCATGTGTTCGCTGTGACAGGAATCCGCTGTCATACGCAATACTTAGAAAGATCTGTTACATTGGACACCCCTGTTTCCTTGCCAAGGACAAGCCACATCCTAGAAAATACCGAAGACATGTGTTCAATGCAAAGCATGAAAACCATGATGCACCAAAGAGGCTCACCGCCGATGAGTTGCAAGTGGAATTAGAGAAGGTCAGGCATATTACACGAGGAAACCATCCTGATAAAGGTAGCAGGAAAAGGAAGCATGGCAGGGCATAAGAGAGATTATTGTTTACCCATAGGTCCACTTTGTGGGACTTGGAGTATTGGAAAGATTTGGATCTGCGACATAATCTTGATGTGATACACATCGAGAAAAATATATGTGACAACATTATTGGCACACTTCTTAATATTGAAGGCAAGACGAAAGATACCTTAAAATCTAGGATTGATTTGACACACCTGGGTATCAGACAGGATTTGCAGGTGCAATATGAAGGTAAACCACGGGATATGGCACCAGCTGTGTATGTCTTGGACAAGGTAAAAAGAAAAGAATTCTGCGAGGTCCTATCACGTGTGAGATCCCCACATGGATTTGCTTCCAACCCAGAAAGGAGAGTCAGTGCAGATGGAAACAAGGTACAGGGTTGAAAACTCATGACTGCCACGTCCTACTTCAAAGGGTTTTACCTGTTATCCTTGGAGGATTGGGCCGCCCTGACTTATACAGAGTAGTTGCAGAGTTGGGACAATTCTTCAAGGAACTCTGCAGTAGAAATATCAGGATAGATGCTTTGGAGCGTCTTAGAGACAAGATACAAACTATCCTATGCGACCTTGAGAAGATATATCCTCCAGCCTTCTTTGATGTGATGGTGCATTTGGCTGTTCACCTACCTGATGAAGCACTACTTAGAGGTCCAGTACAGTATGGATGGATGTACCCTATTGAAAGGCGGCTAGGCACTTTCAAGGGCTATGTTAGGAACAGAGCTAGACCCGAGGGTTCCATTGCAGAGGCCTACATTGCTACAGAAGCGTTGACATTCTGCTCAAAATACATTGAAACAGCTGGTTAGCTTAGCAAAGAGGTGGATGAAGACAATCCTGGGCTCAATGTTTTCGATTACTCTGTTCGAGTTACAGGGAAGAGTTGACAAGAGGACAAACCTAAAGATTTGGACAAAATGGTTTGGTATGTGTTGAATAACTGTCCTAAGATACTACCTTATATCAAGTAAGTGCTAAGTACTGCAACTTATACATCATAATCTACTAAACTTGCAGCACATTCTTATATATTTAGATGTTTGACGCGATCACTATGTTGTGCAGCATCTACAAAAAGGAGTTACTGCCGCAAAATCCAAGAAACATTGACAAACTGGTTATGGCAGGATTTGCGAAATGGTTCAAGAGCCATGTAAGATTTTGAATTGCATTGTCAGTGTTTTTAATATATTGAGTACATAAGATGATCAGCTTGTCTATTTTCTAACCATAGGTTAAGAATATGTGGGAGGATGGGCAGGCAGTTGATGATGCCCTTTACTCACTAGCAATGGGTCCTGATACTCGGGTAAGACATTTTGAATCTTGCGTTGTTGGAGATGTGCGCTACAACACCCTTGCACAAGACGAATGCAGGAAGAAACAAAACAGTGCCATCATGAGCACGAATACGTATGACAAAGAGATAACTGAAATGTATGCTAACATAACAGACATTGTTCAGTTGCAGTATATCTCCAGTTTCGAGGATCATTGGTGTGTGGTTCTGTTGTGCTGTTGTTGGTATAACCTGTTTTCCAGGATCGTGAAACCCAGAGCTGATGATTATTTCAAATCCATTAATGTCAAGGCGGTGTACCAGACCAACGAGCCTTTTATTTTGGTTAATCAAGCAACACAGATATTTTTCTTGGAAGACATATTTGCACGTAGCGATGACGGGAGAGTATTGCAAAGGTTTGAGCAGAGGAATTCGTTTAATGAAGTTGCACAATAAGATGATGCTTACACTGCTCCTGATGTACAAGATAACACATATGTTCCTAATATCTTTGAGAACCATCACGTCAATGACGCCGGCGAAAAGATTGCCTGTCGTGCTGTGGACATACAAGAGTTGATCAAGAAGAAGCCAATGTTCGAGGACATTGAGGACGAAGAAGAAGATGACACCATGGGGAATTACGATTCAGAGTGATACACATGGCGAAGATGTTGACGCTGCTACTGCGGATGATGATTACATTGCTTTTGTCGTATTTGCCTGTCAGAAGATGTTTTTTTATCTACTATGTGAAATTGTGTTTGCTATGATAACTGAAACCTGATGAACATGTTGTTTAGTATTTTCCTGTGAGAACATCACTTGTTATGTATGCTGATTTGTGTTTGGTTATTGTATGACGACTAAAACATGATGACATTGTTGTTTAGTTGTACTCATATTTGGCTGTGAAACTTGAATTTGATGACATAGTTTCCTGTTGGACTGCAATTTGCTCGACGTCTTCGAATGAGAACAAAGCTGACCATACAGGGCCTCTACTAATTAATTTATTTATTACCAAAAGGGCCCCTGCTATTTATTTATTTATGAGCAAAAGGGGATACCCCCTGATTTCCTTTAATAGAAATCAGTAGATGTTCACAACACTATGCCCAGCCTGCTACACAGGTTTCATTCATTACTAGTTTCAGCAAAGTGCTCATGTCATAGCCACTGAATACATCACGAGTGCTACATACACTGCAAATAAAGAGACAATCATCCTACAGAGCACATCGATTTTGCCCATTATCTTCACAAGCTCTTTCATCTCCTCATTGCTGTCAAGGCCGTTCAGTAGCTGTTGCTTGGCTATGATCACAGGAACTGCATCTTTAACCTTCTGCTCTGCATCTTCCTCTTCTACCGTTCCTTCAGTTACTTGTCCAACACCCCAACCTGCTGGTATTGGGATTCCTCGGCTAACCAAATAATCAGTGTAGTTGCACTCCCCCACATTAGCAACTTCCCAGAAATAAAAATCACACGAATCTTCCCTTTTCTGCACGAATCAAATTGGAAGATCATCAACCAAACTATTAAAAAATCAGCAACTAAAAGCAGCAGAACAACACTTAAACATATTATTACCCCATGATTCGGGCATTTGTAGAAGACTCGGCCAAGGTTGAGGATTGTGGTTGAGACGCGACGGATGACTCTACGTGATTTGCAGCAGTGGCACCACACCAATGGTAGCGGGTTGCGACGAGAAACCGGCTGCGGTGCGCGTGCCGACGGGGGTGTGATGAGACCCAAGGCGATGGTATGGGTGGTGACTTGGCGCATATTTGGTTGTTGCCTGCTGAAGAGCAGGTGGACGAGCAGCCAGCGGACATGGTTGATGCGGCCATAGCTTCTGATGCTAGGCAGAGTAGTTAGAGAAGAGGAGAAGCGAACGTTGGATATGTCAGTTTCATTACTTGCAGAGTAGCATAGCACCATATATAGTCATAGTCTAGGTTTGGATTCGAACCAGCTACATGAACACATCTCTCTTGTTTCTAAAACTCAGCAGCGTCTCTTTACTGGTACACTAGCTTGTTATGTACGCCTTCTCAAGTCTTTGATTCCTCCACCTGACATCTGGGACCCACTAGAAGGGCCTCTATATTTCACGAAGAAAACGTGCCCCCCCGCTAACAGGTCAGACCCACGAGCTATCTTCGCACGCAAGGAAGTGCCTCCTTATTACGCACAAAAAATGAATACCCCCTGCTAGCTGGAACCCAGCATCACGAGAGGCTGACTTGTGGGCCTACCAAGTTGAGGGGACGGGGGGCTTTGTCAACTTAGTCAATATGAACGATTCTAGCTCCAGTTACCGTACGATGTTCATCCAACGGCAGTAGTGCTTCTTCAACCTCTGGTCTTCTTGCTCCAGCCGCCCAAACCAGCGCCGGTCGTGCCGCGTGCTCCTGCCTACTGTGGCCGGCTGTGATGCCGCGGAGGCCTCACCGCCCCCTTGTAACACCCCGGATGTAACTTTCCCTATTTGTACTCCAACTCTTGCCGTTTCCGGCGTTAAGTTATATTTATTTCTCGGGTTCGGGTCTTTGTCTCCGTGTGTTGTTTTCGTTTTCATGCATCTCATATCATGTCATCATGTGCATTGCATTTGCATACGTGTTCGTCTCATGCATTCGAGCATTTTCCCCGTTGTCCGTTTTGCATTCCGGCGCTTCATTCTCCTCCGGTGGTCATTTCTAGCTTTCTTTCGTGTGTGGGGATTAAACATTTCCTGATTGGACCGAGACTTGTCATGCGGCCTTGGTTTACTACTGGTAGACCGCCTGTCAAGTTTCGTATCATTTGGACTTCGTTTGATACTCCAACGGTTAACCGAGGGACCGAAAAGGCCTCGTGTGTGTTGCAGCCCAACACCCCTCCAATTTGGCCCAAAACCCACCAAACTCTGCTCCATGTCCTAGAGCGTTCAATCACGATCGCGTGGCCGAAAACCGCACCTTATTTGGACTCTCCTAGCTCCACTTATGCCTATAAATACACCCCCTCCGTTTTCGGATCTCCTCCCCCACGAAACCCTAGTTTGAAAAAAACAGATCCCCGCCGCCGCCGGACGTGTCCGACCCGCGCCGGACACCGTCCGGATCCGCCGCCTCCAACCACCAAGCGCCACGTGGCGGGCGGACCACTTCCCCCGTCAGCCGCTCCCGCCGGCCCGCCCAGGCCCGAGGCGGGCCCGCTCCCGCGCC
>NC_041386.1:641272255-641287313 GCF_002162155.2 Triticum dicoccoides
GCCCTCGCCTCGTCGCCCGGAGCCGCTCTGCCGCCGCCCATCGCCGGATCCGGCCGGCCCCGCCATCCTCCTCCTCCTCCCCTCACGCCGGCGGCCTCAACCCCGGCGACGAACCTTGAAGTCCATGCCCGTGAACAGTGCCGGATCTCAGATCTGAGATATTTTGAATCTCGGTTGACTTTTGCCTCCCCGAACCCTAATTTTTTATGCATACTTTGACCTGCCGTAACTTTGCATTCGTAGCTCCGTTTTGGACATATAGTATATCAAAATGTTTGCCTCGATGAGTACATCATTTCATTCCATTGCATCATTTTCATTTGAGTTCATCTTGATGCCCAAAATGCTGTTAGAAGGAGGCTTCATGAGTTAATTGTCAGATCTGCTAGTTCATCTTAGACTTTTGTCATTTTTGCCATGATTATTGTGTGCATGCTATGCCTGTGAATCCTTCATATGTTTTGTTAAGCATTTTGTCTTCTTTCCAGAGGTGCAACCCATGCATTTTGAGGATGTGTGTGGTGACTTGTGCAAGCTTGCAAAGTGAGGCACCCGGTAAATCAGTTTTCAGGGACTTAGTAGTTTTCACTAAGTCTGGGTTTATTTAGTTCATGATGCCATATGTTCAGCTTGTTTCCTAATGATCCATGCCTCTTTTGAGGATGATCAGTAAAGTAGTTTCGTTAATCATGTTATGCTCTATCCATCTATGTCTTTGTTTACAATTATGGAGCACCCTAGCTTGATTCAATCGAGCTCAACTTTTGCTTCGTGGTGAATCTGGGCAGATCGTCAACTCGTTTGCGATTTTGCCGGCGTTGTTGTAGTTGATCCGTGCATGCTATGCCATTGTTATTGCCATGCCTAGCTAGCATTTTGTGCCTTATTAATGGATGTATGCTTGCCTTGCCATGAATTGCACCGTAGTGAGTGCATCGAGCTCGTTTACATGCCTTCGTGAGTTATATTTCAGCATGTCTCAGTTTTCACTAAGTCTGAAAACTGATTGTGATTTAGCTATGTTCGTGTGCCCGTTAGTATATTTTGTGAACCCTTTTGGCCCCAGGTCACTTTGGGTCTTTTGTTAAGCTTGTTGAGTATCTCCATGCCATGTTCTTACTTGTCTTAATCAGGTCATGTGTCATGTTGTTTTGCTGCTCCGAAGAGGGCTTCGTGATCTGAAATTTCAGACAAGTGTTAATTTCACTAAGTCTGGAATCTGTTTTGCATTTGCGTTTTTGCCATGCTTGTTTGAACACCATAATGGATGAATTGGCCGTGGCTCAGTGCTAGTCTTTTGTTAAGCATCTTGTGTTCATCCCTGCCATGTATTTTGTTGTCATGTTTGGGTGCTGTAGCATGTTCATCTCATTGCATTTAGATGTCTACTTGCTGTAAATCGCAGACCGGTGTCATATCTTAAAACGCTTGCCATTTCCAAACCGTAACTCCGATTCCAATGATCTTTATATCGTTTTCAAGCGATTTCATCTCATCTTTCCAGTGGAACCCTTGGAATTCCAAGTTGAGGCCAGATTCATGCATTTCCTGTCATATCTTGCATTTTGCATCCTGCATCGCATCCCGCATAGCATATCATCATTTCATCATATTGCTTGGTCTTGCACGTGGTTGATTGTATCCTTGTTGCTTGTTTGTCTTGTTGGGTAGAGCCGGGAGACGAGTTCGCTACCGGGGAGCCCGTTGAGTTTGCTTGTGAGGGTCCAGTCAACTCTGACAACTATGCAGGCAAGATGATCATACCCTCGAAATCACTACTATCTTTGCTATGCTAGTTTGCTCGCTCTTGCTATGCCAATGCTACGATGCCTACCTTTTGCTTGTTAGCCTCCCAATTGCCATGTTGAAACCTCTAACCCACCATTGTCCTAGCAAACCGTTGATTGGCAATGTTACCGCTTTGCTCAGCCCCTCTTATAGCGTTGCTAGTTGCAGGTGAAGATTGGAGGCCGTTCCTTGTTGGAACATTTATTTACTTGTTGGGATATCATTATATTTCTATGTTATCTAAATGCATCTATATACTTGGTAAAGGGTGGAAGGCTCGGCCTCTCGCCTAGTGTTTTGTTCCACTCTTGCTGCCCTAGTTTCCGTCATATCGGTGTTATGTTCCTGGATTTTGCGTTCCTTACGCGGTTGGGTTATAATGGGAACCCCTTGATATTTCGCCTTGATTAACGCTTTTCCAGCAATGCCCAACATTGGTTTTACCATTCGCCACCTAGCCCCTTTTCTTTCCCTTGGGTTCTGCAGACTCAAGGGTCATCTTATTTTAACCCCCCCCCCGGGCCAGTGCTCCTCTGAGTGTTGGTCCAAACCGTCAGCCGCCGGTGGCTACCAGGGGCAACTCTGGGCTGGCCTACCGGAAGTTTAGACAATCTAATTGTGCCTTGAGAAAGAGATATGTGCAGCTCCTATCGGGATTTGTCGGCACATTCGGACGGTGTTGCTGGTCTTGTTTTAACCTGTCGGAGTGTCTTGAGTTACCGAGATACCGAGTCTGATCGGAACATCTTGGGAGGAGGTCTATTCCTTCGTTGACCATGAGAGCTTGTCATGGGCTAAGTTGGGACTCCCCTGCAGGGATTGAACTTTCGAAAGCCGTGCCCGCGGTTATGGGCAGATGGGAATTTGTTAATGTCCGGTTGTAGATAACTTAAACCTTAATTAATTAAAATGAATCAACCGAGTGTGTTACCGTGATGGCCTCTTCTCGGAGGAGTCCGGGAAGTGGACACGGTGTTGGAGTAATGCTTGCGCAGGTTGTTCCTCTAGATTCTCGCTCGTGCTTTGCCTCCTCTTCTCGCTCTCTTTTGTGGATAAGTTAGCCACCATACATGCTAGTCGCTTGCTGCAGCTCCACATATATTTGCCTTATCCATTCCTATAAGTTTAAATAGTCTTGATCGCGAGGGTGCGAGATTGCTGAGTCCTTGTGGCTCACAGATACTACAACTCCAGATGCAGGTCCAGGTGATTCCGCTCTAGGTGACGAATACGAGCTCAAGTGGGAGTTCGGCGAGGACTCTCAGCGTTACTACGTGTCTTTTCCTGATGATCAGTAGTGGTGCCTAGTTGGGGTTCGATTCAGGGCCTTGTCACATGTTGGGTTTTCTTCTATTTTGGCGCCGTAGTCGGGCCATGAGTGTTTGTATGATGGATGTTATTTATGTACTCTGATGTGACGTGGCGAGTGTAAGCCAACTATGTATCTTCCCCTTTTATTATATATTACATGGGATGTTGTAATGATTGCCTGACTTGCGACATTGCTTTCAATGCGGTTATGTCTCTAAGTCGTGCCTCGACACGTGGGAGCTATAGCCGCATCGAGGGCGTAACAAGTTGGTAATCAGAGCCTTCCCCGACCTTAGGAGCCCCATTGCTTGATCGTTTTTAGCGGCCGAGTTGTGTCTAGAAAAATGTTTTGAGTCATTTAGGAATTATATATCGGAGAGTTTAGGAATTCTTTTTACTTCCGAGTCTCCTCATCACTCTGGTAAGGCATCCTGGCGTAGAGTTTTGACTCTTCTCTTCTCAAATTTCACTAAAAAAAAATTTAGGATCACGCGAGTATCTTGGAATTGTTTCGATGGCTTATGATGAGAATACTGTCTTGGTGCCTCCTGTCAGGGGTTTAGTGGAAGTGTCCCGGGGAGTTGAGCTCTGAGGTGTTGTCATCATAATTTTATCGTTGCAATTCTGGAATACTTCAGATATGTTCGCCGACATCGAAAATCTCTTTTATGCAGTTCGTTGGTGAGATAACCTCGACGCCACCTAGTACTGGGGCGGGAGTTCGGGAGTATCGCCATAACTTGTATAACGGATGCTTTTCAAAGGTTGAGGTAGATGGTTTCTGAAGCTTTCTTGGTTATGTGTTGAAGGATGGATACAACTGGATGTAGGTATTGCTAGTTTGGGTGAGATATTATGCTTCCCCTGTATCCCCAACACCTGATTGCATAACCGGAAAGGTTCGGGAGTTTCATAGGTGGGAATTCTCGTAGCTCTAGTTCTTCTTCCACAGATATTGGTTTGAGATTGGGATTTCTTACCGATTATTCGTTCTCGAGCCGTATCTTGTTGTTTTACTTCTTCTGCCTAATTCTACGTGGCTTCGCAATTTAGGGATATGTGACCACTTCAAGAGGAATGCATTCGTTCATTTTGTTCGGATGTGAAGACTTTATGTTGCAATTTTCATTCCGTTGGTTTCAACTTCTTTTATCTGTCTCTGTGCTAACGATGGTCAACCTCTTCAGGATGGCTCCCGCTAAGAGCACCAGTCAGAACCAGAATCAAGATCCGCCACCGCCTCCACCTCCTCCAGAGGCATGGCAAGCTGTGATGGCCGCAACCAATGCAAACACACAGTTGATCATGCAAATTCTCCAAGAGCGCAATCAAGGCAGTCAAGGGAATCAAGGCAGCAATCAGAGTCACTTTGCTACACTCAACCAGTTCCTTGCTAACGGGCCAAAGACTTTCAGCAATTGTGTTGAGGCAACCGATGCTGACGATTGGCTTGTGGATCTGTGTAAGCATTTCGAGTGCAGTAACGTCAGGCATGAGGACTTTGTGAAGTTCGCTTCCTTCCAACTCAAAGATCAAGCTGCAGAATGGTTCCAGCAGTACAAGGATTCCAGAGGTGGACGTGTTATCACTTGGGATGATTTCCGTCGAGATTTCCGAGCTCATCATATTCCACAGAGCGTGGTTGAAAGCAAGCGTGAGGAATTCCGCAATCTGAAGCAAGGCTCTTTGTCTGTCTATGACTACAACAAATTGTTCCAGAAGCTTGCCCGCTTTGCCAAGCAGGACGTGCCTGATGAGAAGAGCATGATATATCAGTTCAGGGGTGGTCTCAGAGAAGATATTCAGCTCGCTCTTGTTCTCTTCGAGCCCTTGAGGTACGATGAGTTCTACAACATGGCACTGAAGCAAGAGGCTGCTCAGTTGAGGTGTGATGCTTCCAGGAAGCGAGTCAGAGATGTTACTCCTTCTTCCTCTACTCAAGTGGCCAAGCAGCAGAAGTTTTGGCTTCCTCCTCCTCCGTTCCATCAGCCGTATCAGCAGAAGAGCAAATGTGGCAGTGGTTCTTCCCACCCACCCAACCCTGGCTTTCAGAACAAGGCTTCGTCTCAAGCTCCAAGATCGAGTGCTCTGTATCACCGTCCGCTTTCTGAGGTCACGTGCAACAAGTGCCAACATAAGGGTCACTATGCCAACAAGTGTCTCAACCAGAGGCGTCTTCCTCCTCCTCCTCCTGTGAGATCGGCAAGTACAGCTGTGGTCAAGCATAACCCCAAGTACGCCAAGGTCAATATGGTGAATGCAGCCCAGGCAGAGGACTCGTCAGATGTGATTATGGGTAACCTTCCTGTTAACGATGTTCCTGCAAAAGTTCTTTTTGACACGGGTCCATCGCATTGCTTCATTTCCAGACCTTTTGCATCTAAGCATGGGTGGTTTTCACAAGTTATGCATAAGCCATTAGCAGTCGTCTCTCCGGGTAGATGCTTGCTTGCTAACTACGAAGTTCCGGATATTTCTATCTCGATGGGTGATTTCAAGTTTCTGGCTTCCCCAATGATCCTTGGTAACTCGGATATTGATCTTATTCTCGGAATGGATTGGCTTTCTAAACACAAGGCTCAGCTTGATTGTGCAGCCAGGCAGATTCAATTGACTCATTCGTCTGAGGATGTAATTGTCTTTGCCGCTCGGGATAATACTATCCGTCTATTTTCTCTCAATGAGAAGGGTGAATTGGATGCCATCTCTCAAATTCCAGTCGTTTGTGAATATCAAGACGTCTTTCCAGAAGAGCTCCCAGGAATGCCTCTGCACCGGCCAGTTGAATTCGTTATTGAACTTGAGCCTGGCACGGAACCTGTGTGCAAGCGTCCTTACAAGCTCGGACCTGAAGAGTTGAAGGAGCTGAAGAAGAAACTCGATGAGCAAGAAAGAATGGGTCTTATCGGCCTAGTTCTTCTCCGTGGGGTTGTGGTGTTCTTTTTTTGAAGAAGAAGGATGGAACGGACCGACTTTGTGTTGATTACCGTCCGGTGAACAAGAAGACCATCAAGAACAAATACCCTCTTCCCAACATCAATGAGCTTTTCGAACAACTCAAAGGTGCTCAAGTATTCTCCAAGCTTGATCTCCGTATGGGTTATCACCAGATTCGCATTCGTGAAGAAGATATTCCCAAGACAACATTCAGAACAAGCTTAGGTTCATATGAATACACTGTCATGTCTTTTGGCCTCGCCAACGCTCCTCCGACGTTCTCTCGCATGATGAACTTCATCTTCAACGCCTACACCAATGACTTTGTTTTGGTCTATCTCGACGACATTCTGGTTTTCTCCAAGAACAAGGAAGATCATGCCAAGCACTTGCGTTTGGTTCTTGATAAGCTCAGAGAACATCAGTTCTACACCAAGTTCTCCAAGTGTGAATTTTGGCTCGATGAGGTTCTTTATCTTGGCCATATCATCTCTGCCAAGGGCATTTCCGTGAATCCCGAGAAGGTGTCCGCAATTGTGAATTGGGAACCTCCTCAGAATGTGAAGCAACTCCGCAGTTTTCTCGGTCTCACAAGCTATTGCCGAAGATTCGTTGAAAACTTTTCTAAGATCGTGAAGCCTCTCTCAAATCTTCTTCAGAACCACGTCAAGTACGTTTGGTCTCCGGAGTGTGATATTGCTTTCAACGCTTTGAAAGAGAAATTGATCACTGCTCCAGTTCTGACTCCGCCTGATGAATCCAAGCCATACGAGGTCTTTTGTGATGCCTCTCTCCAAGGTCTTGGCGCAGTTTTGATGCAAGAGAAGAAAGTTGTTGCTTATACATCTCGCCAGTTGAAGCCTAATGAGAAGAACTACCCCACTCATGATCTTGAGTTGGCGGCAGTTGTGCATGCTTTGTTGACTTGGAGACATCTTCTATTGGGAAGAAAAGTGGACATCTTCACTGATCACAAGAGTCTTAAGTACATCTTCACTCAGCCTAATCTCAACCTCAGGCAAACTCGATGGGTCGAAATGATTCAAGAGTATAATCCGAGTATTGAGTATACTCCAGGCAAGGCCAATGTGATTGCTGACGCTTTGAGCAGAAAGGCCTACTGCAACGGTCTGATTCTCAAGCCTTATCAACCCGAGCTTTGTGAAGCTTTCCGCAAACTTAATCTGCAAGTTGTTCCTCAAGGTTTCCTCGCCAACCTTCAAGTCTCTCCTACCTTAGAAGACCAGATTCGCCAAGCCCAGCTTCTTGATGCTATGGTGAAAAAGGTGAAGATTGGGATTGCCAAGAGTCAGTCCAAGTACAAGTGCTACCGCCATGACGACAAGGACACTCTCTTCTTCGAGGATCGTATTGTTGTGCCCAACGGTGACCTCCGTAAAGTGATCATGAACGAGGCTCACAATTCTCTCCTCTCCATCCACCCTGGGAGCACGAAGATGTATCAGGACCTTAAGCAAGCTTATTGGTGGACTCGAATGAAGCGCGAGATCGCTCAATTCGTGAATGAATGTGATGTCTGCAGAAGAGTGAAGGCAGAACACCAAAGGCCAGCTGGTCTCCTCCAACCTCTTGCCATTCCAGAATGGAAGTTTGACCACATTGAAATGGACTTCGTGACTGGGTTTCCAAAGTCCAAGCGTGGCAATGATGCTATATTTGTTGTCATCGACAAGCTCACCAAAATGGCTCACTTTCTGCCTATCAAAGAGTCGATCATTGCAGCTCAATTGGCGAAACTCTATACCTCTCGCATTGTCTCTCTGCACGGTATTCCTCAAGTGATATCTTCAGACCGTGGCAGCATCTTTACCTCAAAGTTTTGGGATTCTTTTCAGAAGGCCATGGGCACGAACATCCGCTTCAGCACTGCTTTCCATCCTCAAACAAGCGGTCAAGTCGAGCGTGTCAACCAGATTCTTGAAGATATGCTCAGGGCTTGTGTGATCTCCTTCGACAT
Organism: Triticum dicoccoides; assembly: GCF_002162155.2. Taxonomy (NCBI): domain Eukaryota; kingdom Viridiplantae; phylum Streptophyta; class Magnoliopsida; order Poales; family Poaceae; genus Triticum; species Triticum dicoccoides. The sequence continues at coordinate 641,280,270 of NC_041386.1, forward strand.
GAAGTGGGAGGATTGTCTTCCTTATGCTGAATTCTCCTACAACAATAGTTTTCAAGCAAGTTCGGGCAAGGCCCCTTTTGAAATTCTGTATGGCAGGAAGTGCCGTACCCCTCTCAACTGGTCTGAAACCGGTGAACGTCAGCTGCTGGGTAATGACTTAATCACAGAAGCAGAAGAAATGTGCAAAGTCATTCGAGATAACCTCAAAGCAGCCCAATCCCGCCAGAAGAGCTACTATGATAGTAAGCACCGTGATTTGGCTTTCGAGATCGGATATCATGTTTACCTCCGCGTCTCTCCTATGAAAGGTACTCGTCGCTTCGGTATCAAAGGGAAGCTTGCCCCTAGATACGTGGGACCTTTCAAGATTGTCAGCAAGAGAGGCGACCTCGCCTATCAACTCGAGCTTCCTTCAAACTTCGCAAATGTGCATGATGTGTTCCACGTCTCTCAGCTTCGAAAGTGCTTCAAGACTCTTGACCGCACCATCAACTTCGAGGACATTGAGCTCCAAGAAGATCTCTCCTATCGTGAGCACCCAGTTGCTATTCTTGAAGAGACTGAACGCAAGACTCGCAACAAGTCAATCAAATTTCTCAAAGTCAAGTGGTCACACCATTCCGACCGTGAAGCTACCTGGGAACGCGAGGATCACCTCCGTTCTGAGTACCCGGAGTTCTTTCAGTCCTAGATCTCGGGACGAGATCTTTTTGCAGTGGTGGAGTGTTGTAACACCCCGGATGTAACTCTCCCTATTTGTACTCCAACTCTTGCCGTTTCCGGCGTTAAGTTATATTTATTTCTCGGGTTCGGGTCTTTGTCTCCGTGTGTTATTTTCGTTTTCATGCATCTCATATCATGTCATCATGTGCATTGCATTTGCATACGTGTTCGTCTCATGCATTCGAGCATTTTCCCCGTTGTCCGTTTTGCATTCCGGCGCTTCATTCTCCTCCGGTGGTCATTTCTAGCTTTCTTTCGTGTGTGGGGATTAAACATTTCCGGATTGGACCGAGACTTGTCATGCGGCCTTGGTTTACTATCGGTAGACCGCCTGTCACGTTTCGTATCATTTGGACTTCGTTTGATACTCCAACGGTTAACCGAGGGACCGAAAAGGCCTCGTGTGTGTTGCAGCCCAACACCCCTCCAATTTGGCCCAAAACCCACCAAACTCTGCTCCATGTCCTAGAGTGTTCGATCACGATCGCGTGGCTGAAAACCGCACCTAATTTGGACTCTCCTAGCTCCACTTATGCCTATAAATACACCCCCTCCGTTTCTGGATCTCCTCCCCCACGAAACCCTAGTTTAAAAAAAACAGAACCCCGCCGCCGCCGGACGTGTCCGACCCGCGTCGGACACTGTCCGGATCCGCCGCCTCCAACCACCAAGCGCCACGTGGCGGGCGGACCACTTCCCCCGTCAGTCGCTCCCGCCGGCCCGCCCAGGCCCGAGGCGGGCCCGCTCCCGCGCCCGACCGGGCCAATCGCCACCGCCGCCCGGGAGCTTCTTCCCCGCGCCCGGTCGCCGCCGCCTGGTGCAGCCGACCGCCGCCACCGACGCCAAGGCCCGCCGGCCGCCCCGACCTCGCCCGGCCCTCGCCTCGTCGCCCGGAGCCACTCCGCCGCCGCCCATCGCCAGATCCGGCCGGCCCCGCCGTCCTCCTCCTCCTCCCCTCACGCCGGCAACATCAACCCCGGCGACGAACCTCGAAGTCCGTGCCCGTGAACAGTGCCGGATCTCAGATCTGAGATATTTTGAATCTCGGTTGACTTTTGCCTCCCCGAACCCTAATTTTTTATGCATACTTTGACCTGCCATAACTTTGCATCCGCAGCTCCCTTTTGGACATATAGTATATAAAAATGTTCGCCTCGACGAGTGCATCATTTCATTCCAATGCATCATTTTCATTTGAGTTCATCTTGATGCCCAAAATGCTGTTAGAAGGAGGCTTCGTGAGTTAATTGTCAGATCTGCTAGTTCATCTTAGACTTTTGTCATTTTTGCCATGATTATTGTGTGCATGCTATGCCTGTGAATCCTTCATATGTTTTGTTAAGCATTTTGTCTTCTTTCCATAGGTGCAACCCATGCATTTTTAGGATGTGTGTGGTGACTTGTGCAAGCTTGCAAAGTGAGGCACCCGGTAAATCAGTTTTCAGGGACTTAGTAGTTTTCACTAAGTCTGGGTTTATTTAGTTCATGATGCCATATGTTCAGCTTGTTTCCTAATGATTCGTGCCACTTTTGAGGATGATCAGTAAAGTAGTTTTGTTAATCATGTTATGCTCTATCCATCCATGTCTTTGTTTGTAATTATGGAGCACCCTAGCTTGAGTCAATCGAGCTCTACTTTTGCTTCGTGGTGAATCTGGGCAGATCGTCAACTCGTTTGCGATTTTGCCGGCGTTGTTGTAGTTGATCCGTGCATGCTATGCCATTGTTCTTGCCATGTATAGCTAGCATTTTGTGCCTTATTAATGGATGTATTCTTGCCTTGCCATGACTTGCACCGTAGTGAGTGCATCGAGCTCGTTTACATGCCTTCGTGAGTTATATTTCAGCATGTCTCAGTTTTCACTAAGTCTGAAAACTGATTGTGATTTAGCTACGTTCGTGTGCCCGTTAGTATATTTTGTGAACCCTTTTGGCCCCAGGTCACTTTGGGTCTTTTATTAAGCTTGTTGAGTAGCTCCATGCCATGTTCTTACTTGTCTTAATCAGGTCATGTGTCATGTTGTTTTGCTGCTCCGAAGAGGGCTTCGTGATCTGAAATTTCAGACAAGTGTTAATTTCACTAAGTCTGGAATCTGTTTTGCATTTGCGTTTTTGCCATGCTTGTTTGAACACCATAATGGATGAATTGGCCGTGGCTCAGTGCTAGTATTTTGTTAAGCATATTGTGTTCATCCCTGCCATGTATTTTGTTGTCATGTTTGGGTGCTGTAGCATGTTCATCTCATTGCATTTAGATGCCTACTTGCTGTAAATCGCACACCGATGTCATATCTTAAAACGCTTGCCATTTCCAAACCGTAACTCCGATTCCGATGATCTTTATATTGTTTTCAAGCGATTTCATCTCATCTTTCCAGTGGCACCCTTAGAATTTCAAGTTGAGGCCAGGTTCATGCATTTCCTGTCATATCTTGCATTTTGCATCCCGCATCGCATCCCGCATAGCATATCATCATTTCATCATATTTCTTGGTCTTGCACGTGGTTGATTGCATCCTTGTTGATTGTTTGTCTTTTTGGGTAGAGCCAGGAGACGAGTTCGCTACCGAGGAGCCCGTTGAGTTTGCTTGTGAGGATCCAGTCAACTCTGACAACTGTGCAGGCAAGATGATCATACCCTCGAAATCACTACTATCTTTGCTATGCTAGTTTGCTCGCTCTTGCTATGCCAATGCTACGATGCCTACCTTTTGCTTGTCAGCCTCCCAATTGCCATGTTGAAACCTCTAACCCACCATTGTCCTAGCAAACCATTGATTGGCTATGTTACCGCTTTGCTCAGCCCCTCTTATAGCGTTGCTAGTTGCAGGTGAAGATTGGAGGCCGTTCCTTGTTGGAACATTTATTTACTTGTTGGGATATCATTATATTTCTATGTTATCTAAATGCATCTATATACTTGGTAAAGGGTGGAAGGCTCGGCCTCTCGCCTAGTGTTTTGTTCCACTCTTGCCGCCCTAGTTTCCGTCATATCGGTGTTATGTTCCTGGATTTTGCGTTCCTTACGCGGTTGGGTTATAATGGGAACCCCTTGATATTTCGCCTTGATTAAAGCTTTTCCAGCAATGCCCAACATTGGTTTTACCATACGCCACCTAGCCCCTTTTTTCCCTTGGGTTCTGCAGACTCAAGGGTCATCTTATTTTAACCCCCCCGGGCCAGTGCTCCTCTGAGTGTTGGTCCAAACCGTCAGCCGCCGGTGGCTACCAGGGGCAACTCTGGGCTGGCCTACCGGAAGTTTAGACAATCTTATTGTGCCCTGAGAAAGAGATATGTGCAGCTCCTATCGGGATTTGTCAGCACATTCGGGCGGTGTTGCTGGTCTTGTTTTAACCTATCGGAGTGTCTTGAGTTACCGAGATACCGAGTCTGATCGGAACGTCTTGGGAGGAGGTCTATTCCTTCGTTGACCGTGAGAGCTTGTCATGGGCTAAGTTGGGACTCCCCTGCAGGGATTGAACTTTCGAAAGCCGTGCCTGCGGTTTTGGGCAGATGGGAATTTGTTAATGTCCGGTTGTAGATAACTTAAATTTTAATTAATTAAAATGAATCAACCGAGTGTGTTACCGTGATGGCCTCTTCTCGGCGGAGTCCGGGAAGTGGACACGGTGTTGGAGTAATGCTTGCGCAGGTTGTTCCTCTAGATTCTCGCTCGTGCTTTGCCTCCACTTCTCGCTCTCTTTTGCGGATAAGTTAGCCACCATACATGCTAGTCGCTTGCTGCAGCTCCACATATATTTGCCTTATCCATTCCTATAAGCTTAAATAGTCTTGATCGCGAGGGTGCGAGATTGCTGAGTCCCTGTGGCTCACAGATACTACAACTCCAGATGCAGGTCCAGGTGATTCCACTCCAGGTGACGAATACGAGCTCAAGTGGGAGTTCGACGAGGACTCTCAGTGTTACTACGTGTCTTTTCCTGATGATCAGTAGTGGTGCCTAGTTGGGGTTCGATTCAGGGCCTTGTCGCATGTTGGGTTTTCTTCTATTTTGGCGCTGTAGTCGGGCCATGAGTGTTTGTATGATGGATGTTATTTATGTACTCTGATGTGACGTGGCGAGTGTAAGCCAACTATGTATCTCCCCCTTTTATTGTATATTACATGGGATGTTGTAATGATTGCCTGACTTGCGACATTGCTTTCAATGCGGTTATGTCTCTAAGTCATGCCTTGACACGTGGGAGCTATAGCCGCATCGAGGGCGTTATACCCCTACTACTCCCACCGCTGGTTAGGGCATCCCTCTACTCACCCACACCCCCTGTTATTCTGCGGCGACGGTAGCCTCACACCGCAGCCGAACCAGTGAACCCTCGTACTCCTCTCCGCGTGGGCATCCACTGCCGCATCTTCCCCGGTGTAACACCCCGAGTATCATGCTACAGTAACCCCCTGGGTTTAATCTAATCTTTTTTGCTAAACAATGCATGATCATCTTTGATCCTATCTATTTTCTAATTCCCCTTGAATTCAAATTCAATTACTAAGTGAAATTCAAAATTTCACAAACATGAGAACTAAAATGTTCATCATGTGGAAAATAATCATTTGTTACTATTGGTGGTGAACCAACTTTGTTTTTTGCAAAGTGGTTTAGTGTCCTAATCTAAAGAAAACATAAAAGATTAAAGAGAAGCAAAGCAAAAGAAAAAGGGCCACAACCCCCTGCCCACCTGGGCCTCAGCCTACCGGCCCACCCAGCTGGCCGGCCCAGCCGCCACCTACCTAACCCCCACTCCCCGCTGACCTAGCCCACTACCCGCAGCGACCCCGATCCGATCCGATCTGTATTGGGATCGACCCCGCAGCGACCCCGACGACCACGCACCACCCCGACCCCCCATCGCCCTCAGTGCCTCGACCTGTCGAACCCCGTCACCGGACCGCCGTCGTCCTCCTGGACCTCCTCCTCGCGGCCCGTCCCCTCTTCCTCGTGGCCCGACACCTGCTCGACGCCATTGACATCGCCGCCACCTCGCGCCATTGCCGGAGCCACCTTGTCGGACGCCTCGTCCTCGTCCTCCTCCCCGTCGGCCCCCTCGGCCCTCGTCTCTCCAACGCATGTGAGGAACCAGACCCCTTCGCCCCTTTCTCTCCCTAGGTCGCCACGGTCCCTGCCATCCCCGCCCGCGGTCGACGCACTTCGGCCGCGCAAGTTGCGCGCTCACCGCGCCCCTCTCCTTGTCGCTCGCGCCGGACCACCACTCACCCGCGCCCCTGGTCGCATTTTGGCCGCGACCAGCGGCCACCCGCTGTCCGGCTCGCCACCGGCGCACCGCCGCTGCCGCGCCTCCCTCGCCCTGCGCCTCCCTTGCTCAACCAGTGCCGGCCACTGCCTCCGCAGCCGCCCGACGCCTTCCCGCCTTCTTCTCCCAGTGTCGCGCCGCCCCTGCTCTCTAGCCCCGCTCGCTGCAGCCGCCCTTGGCGCCCCGACTCGCTCCGCCGGCAGGCCCGCCCGCCTCCGTCGTCGCCGGTGGTGGGCACTCGCTGTGCCCGTTCGAGTGGCGCCCGTGCCCGTTTGCCGCCGCCCAGCGCCCGATTGGCCCCTAGCGCCAATGCCGAATGGGCCCTGCCACCCTGAGCCTATGACCAGTGGGCCCGGCCCCAAAATGTTAAAAAGGAATTAAAAAGAATAATAATAAACAAAATAATTAGTAAATTAATTAAGTTAATTAATCCTGTTTAAATTAATCTAATTAATTAGTTAATTTAATTAAACATTAATTAATTAGCTAAACCCTAATTAAATTAAACAGTGTATGACATGCGGGACCCACACGTAGTTGACCCAGTTAACTGCACAGTTGACTACTGACGTCAGCATGATGTCATGCTGACGTCATCATTTACTATTCTGGACAATGTTGAATTAAATAAATTAAATAAATTCTAAAAATGATTTAAATCTTTTAAAATCAATATAAAATAAACCGTAACTCGGATGGAAAAACTTTGTACATGAAAGTTGCTCAGAACAACGAGACGAACCCGGATACGCAACCCGTTTGTCCGCCACACGTCCCTAGCATAGCAAACCTGCAACCATCCCCCTCCATTTCATTTGTCCGAAAATGCCTAACTCCAAGAAAACTTTCCCGGATGTTTTCCCCTTTGCCAGTATCGCCTAGTACTGCGTTAGGTCACCCCTGGCACCGCGTTTTGCTTTGTTATATTTTGTGATGCTTGTTTGCCCCGTATTTACTGTTTCCCCCCCCCCCTCTTCTTCTCCGGTAGACCCCGAGACCGACGTTGATGCGACTGAGTACGACTACATCCCCAACGACCCCTCCTTGCCAG
>NC_041386.1:641288018-641326101 GCF_002162155.2 Triticum dicoccoides
CATTTCTTTCCCTCTCATGCTTGCATTAGAACTGCTACTGCTTTCTGTATGATCCTACTCTGATGCATAGCCTGTTGTTGTTACCTGCTTTCATACCTTAGCTGCTTATCCTAAAGTGCTTAGTATAGGTTGGTTAGTGATCCATCAGTGACCCCCACCTTGTCCCAGTTACCCCGCTTTATGTTCGATGACTCGATCAATATGATCGACGTCCAGGCCCCGACACCGCACATCAGCCCCTAGTTGTACGACTCTGCAGAGTTACCATCGAGTGCCGAGGGTGGAACCTCTTACATCACTCCTGATGAGATCTCTGTAGTGTAGCTATACGGTCGAGGTCATCGAGGGTGATTTCCTCCTTAACCACTTCCGTTACGGCTCTGTCGTGCAACCCATCAAATGTGAACCTCAAGGGTGGATCCTCTTACGTTCACCTTGATGATAACATCGAGTGGGATTCACCGGGGGTGATTCCTCGGGTTTTCCCCTTGGTGTTAGACACACAGTTACTATGGTTACTATGACTTTGCATTGAGCCATGCTACTAAAGACTGGTCGGCCCTGAGGGGTACCCACGCGAGCTTAATAGCGAGCGATGTGGAGTCGGGTTAACCTGGAAGGTGCCCGCGAGATACTTACGAGGCATGGTCGGGCATTCTTAGCCATTGCCGCAAGTACTCGAGACGAGGCGACGGGGTCACATCGATCGTGAGTCTCTGCTCGTTACCGCGTGCTCCTAATCCACTATGATTTGGATATTTGATCTGAGGGGCCTCTGGCCTAATAGCACTAACCATCACGTGGGCATAGTATGGGCGTTCTGCGTCGTATACATCAGCCGAAGCTTAATAGACGTCAGCGACTGAGCGGCACACACCGGGTTGGACTGGTGAGCACCTGCCTTTTTGAAGGAGGTAGCTAGGTCTGCTCACTGGCTGCGTACGCAACGTGCAGGAGTTCTCGGGGAGATGGCCCATGACCCCTGGGGCATAGGTTTAGTCCAGCGTGCTAGCCTCTCTATTAAGCCTAGGTCGGGTTGCGACGTATTGTTTGGTTGAGGCCGGGCATGACCAGGAAAGTGTGTCCGGCCAGAGTTAATCGAGCGTGATGGGTAAGTTGGTGCACCCCTACAGGGAAGAAAACATCTATCGATAGCATGCCCTACAGTAACGGACACTTGGAGTTGTATCACAATCGATACAACTAGAACTGGATACTTGAGATGAGAAATGGATATGAGACATGGTTATGATGAATGGATAGTATGGCTCTGGGATTGCTTTCTCGCTGGGAGTCGAGAAAGGATCTCTGGCCGAGGTTGATAACACTACTGCTACTTTACTTTATGCTACTCTACTCCCTCCTGTTGCTGCAAGATGGTGGTTTCCAGAAGATGCTAGTCATTGATAGGACTAAGCCTTTCCTCTATTCTGGCATTCTGCAGTTTAGTCCACAGATATAACCCATTTCCTTTGATACATATGCATACTTAGTTTAGATCTGATGTAAGTCTTGCGAGTACTTTGGATGAGTACTCACGGCTGTTTTGCTACCTATTTCCCCCCATACCCAATTGTTGTGACCAGATGATGGATCTCAGGAGCCAGATGACACCACTGATGACTACTGCTACCCCGAGGATGCCTACTACTACGTGATGGCCACTGACGACTTGGAGTAGTTAGGAGGCTCCCAGGCAGGAGGCCTTGCCTTTTCGATCATTGTTGTTTTTGTGCTAGCCTTCTTAAGGCGAACTTGTCTAACCTATGTCTGTACTCAGATATTGTTGCTTGCGCTGACTCTTGTGTTTTCGAGCTTATGTATTCGAGCCCTTGAGGCTCCTGGCTTGTAATGTAAAGCTTGTATTATTTTAATTTGTGTCTATAGTTGTGTTGTGATATCTTCCCGTGAGTCCTTGATCTTGATCGTACACATTTGCGTGTATGATTAGTGTACGATTGAATCGAGGGCGTCACAAGTTGGTATCAGAGCCGACTGCCTGTAGGATCCCCCCTTTCCAACTCCTTGGCCGAAGTTGAGTCTAGAAACCGAAAACTGTTTTACTAACTTGGTTGTGTGTCTTACGGGCCCACATCGCCAATTGAGTGGTATTAGGATCTTTTATTCCTCGTCTATACTCTGGGACTCTGATCTCTCTTATATTCGGGTTAAAAGGTTTTACTAACTCGAACATTAGGATCTCGTGATCACATCCGCCCGGAGAGCCCCTTATTCAGATGATCGCCTGCTACATCAGAAGATTCCGAAGATACTCTACGATATTCTCTCGAGACTTTGTGCATGTTGCCTTTGCAATTCCCTACCACCGAAATACCCTTATGGATAACCACACACTTGCCCATCCTACATTCTATCCCATTGATCTTGTTATTACAAGAAGCCCCGAACTGCTCTCCTTTTTCCGAGAATCCTTTGAGCTTACTGCCTTGCAGTTCCTTGTCACCTGAATACCCCTACAGATAACTTCGTGCACCTATCGAGTATCCGTTCATCCTCAGTTGATTCATGTACTTCACAAAATCTTCGTAATACCATTCGTTCTTGTGAAAATCCTCAACAACCTTTTGTTCTTGAATTTCTTGCTTTCTTGCATTATGGTTAATACCATAAGTCTACTAATCTTGTTGTCAACCTTTGTCATTATCATTTTGAGTCCGTTGATACAATATGTTGCGAATGCTCGCAATCCTCAATCAGATCCTAGAATTCATCCTTCCGGCTCAGACGTCGTTTTAACATGTGCTGAATCTCGATCAATCAACTCACCATCGATTGTACTCCTAAGGCTATTCTACCTATCCATCCCTAATCAGAGTGTTGCTTCTGATCCCTTGTCATGGAATTCATAATTCCTTTGCAATTGAGCTTTGAGTTAGTCAGTTGTTTCTATAATCTGATCTCCTTGCATTCTTTCTTCCTCTGGTTGAATATTGATGCTCACATCAGATCCCTTGTGGACCACTAGACCCCTTTTTCAGATTTTATCCGACAATGTCCTTCATATTCAATAAGTTTGTGAGCCTTTCCTCGGATACATAATGCTTTTGGTAAATTGTATCCTCCGCTTTCTCAAGCATGCTCTACTACCGAGCTTGTGTTATTTATTCTCAAAATTTATGATATATGTTCCTAAGGTGCCTCGATTGGTTGAACCTATGCCTTCCCTAACTTGTGTGAACTCAAAAGTCATGCGGGTTATACTCTACTGGTTTTCGTCAGATAAAATTTCAATACTACATCTTCATCAAGAGCGAGAAGTAAAATGAAAGGTTATGCATTATAGAAGTGGGAGTCGACCCTGAACCTTGTGTTCATGCCCACGGACGCCGTGTGGGACTTATCATGAAAGCTTCTTGCAAGAATATTTAATCATTTGAATATTCTTCCGATATCGTAAATTGGATCCCTTGCAGTTATGGTCCCGACCATATTTCCTCCTTGATTCCATTTACCGGATAAGTTAAAATATTTATACTCTGCAAATCATTTCCCCCGTCCAACCTCTGCTCAGATTTACCTTTCGGCATTAAACCTAGTACTTGATACTGGGAAGTTTTATACCCCATCACATCATTCCTAGACTGATCGGCTATATTTTTATCGTGTCAACTTTTAACTGTGCTACCTGGGCCTTATGCCCAGAGCAACTTCCGATGATGAGCTAAGCTTACGTCGATCTTCCTCATCTTATCATTTCACCTCGAACAACAAGCTTGACTTTGAGCTTGTGTCGAATCTTTGGTTCTCATAGCCTTTCACTTCATCCTCCCTTTTCTGCTTGAGGGCATCTTCATAGAGTCTCTGGACAAACTTGTCTTGATCACCGTCACACTTTGGCTTCTTCAGAGATGTCAATTTAATTCATGGCTAGAAATACCATCCTTCTCTCTCGATGATTTGTGTCAGCATCAACAAAATTCTTGTCTTCCCCCCAACACAAACTTGATCATATTGATTTTGGGATTACATCCTTTTTGACATGTAGATGGACTCGCGCGTAGCCTCCTACTGGATTGATACATTGGTTCTCAAAAACTGAGGGAAATACTTACGCTACTTTGTTGCACCACCATTTCCTCTTCAAGGGAAAACCAACGCAAGTGCTCAAGAGGTAGCAAGAAGGATTTTTGGCGCCGTTGCCGGGGAGGTCTACGCAAAAGTCAACATACCAAGTACCCATCACAAACCCTTATCTCCCGCATTACATTATTTGCCATTTGCCTCTCTTTTTCCTCTCCCCCACTTCACCCTTACCGTTTTATTTGCCCTCTCTCTCTATCCTCCCTCTCTTTCTCTATTTGCCTCTTTTTGCCCTTTCCCCGTTTGCTTATCGTTATGGCGAGTCATCTATCTTCTCCATTGTCTCCCGATAATGAAGTCCTAAATTTTAAGCAAAGGGAGGGAGAAAATCTAAAATACGCTTGGTATAGAATTTGTAATGCTCAAAATAGATCTACCAGCAAGCAATCTACTTCCGTTCTTCTTCGCAATTTTTATGTAGGCGCTACTCCTTGGCATAGATATATCCTTGATACCATTACCGGAGGGAACTTCTTGGGTAGCCATACTTTTGATTCTTATAATGCTACGATAGATTTGTTTGGCTCACCCCCTCTTTTGGTTAATGGAACTATGTTAACTTTGGAGCATGTAATCCAAAAACTTGAAATTATTGAAAATAAAGTTGCTACCGTTGAGTTAATTGAAAATTTCGATAAAAAGATCCACAACAAAATTACCCAATATGGATCTAAAGTAGGAGTAACTTTGAAAAATATTAAAGAGAAGGAGCCTATAGTTAATGAAAGAATAAATCATGATTTCACTAGAATTGATAAACTTGAGGGTATCATTACCAACTTGGGAACCACTTTTTCTTCCATAAAGAATACTCTAAGTCCTCCAACTAAAATTGCCAAGCTTATGTATGTTCCTAAAAATAAAGGTGAATCCTCTAGCAAAGAAACTGCGGATCTCAAATCTATAAGTATTCATCCTAATCTTTTTGCTATCATTAAGGAACCATTTGCTACTAATGATTTCTTCGATCTTGTGCCTAAAAGTTTGATAATCAATAAAAAGATAGAAACTCCTAAGGATGGTAGATGCCTCATTGAAGAATTACCTACCAAATATGGCAATACCTAGATCTATCCTTGCTTTTTATGCCTAGCTAGGGGCGTTAAACGATAGCGCTTGTTGGGAGGCAACCCAATTTTATTTTTATTACTTACTTTTTTCTCCTGTTTAGTAATAAATAATTTATCTAACCTCTGTTTTGGTTGTGTTTTTTGTGTTTAATTAGTGTTTGTGCCAAGTAGAACCGTTGGGAAGACTTGGGGAAAGTCTTGTTAATCTTGCTATAAAAAAACAGAAACTTTAGCGCTCACGAGAACTGCTTCCATTTTTATTTGGAAAGTGCTATTTAGTTAATTCTTTTTGAAGATGATTAATAGATAAATTCCTCACGTCCAGAAATTTATTTTAGAATTTTTGGGGTTCCAGATCTTGCGCTAGCTACAGATTACTACAGACTGTTCTGTTTTTGGTGTTTCCTTTCGCTCGACCGCAACCCAGTTCCTTCGGTCGCTCGCAAGCCGAGTCATCTGTTGATCGGTCAATTTCTCAAAAACAAAAACTGTCAATCGTTCAAACCATTTGACCTTTGACTTTTGAAAAATAGATCTAAAAAAAGGTCAGCAATTTGAAAAAATAGTTCACAAATTTGAAAAAAGTTCATCGTTTGTAAAAAAGTTCATCAAATTTGAAAAGAAAGTTCACCGAATTTAAAAAAAGTTCATCGATTTTGAAAAAAAAGTTCATCGCTTTGAAAAAAGTTCATCAAATTTGAAAAGAGTTCATGGATTTTTTAAAAAAATCAACAAACTTGAAAAAGTTCATCGAATTTAAAAAGAGTTCATTGATTTTGAAAAAAGTTTATCGATTTTGAAAAAATGTTCATCGCTTTGAAAAAAGTTCCTCAAAATTAAAAAAAAGTTCATCAAACTGAAAAAGGATCGAGAACTTGAAAAGATAATCCGCGCATTTAATAAATCAAAAAACAAGAAAAAGAAAAACCGAGTAAACTGTCCAGAACAGTAGCGAACTCGAAAAACCTGGACAAGGAGAATAAAAAGAAAGCAAAGAATAAAAAAAATCAAATGTGCTGTGATGGTCTAGTGGTTAAAAGGCAAGAGAATAAACCGTGTCTTGTTCGTATCGTAGCTTTAGGTCACGTGTTCGATTCCCAGGGAAGCACCTTTTTTGTTTCTTTAGAAGGACAAAAGGAAGGCAAACTGGGCCGGCCCAAAGCACAGCGAGCGGGGTGCTGCAGGCGCCGGTTTGCAAAATTGCCTATAACCGGCGCCTGTGGCGCTAAATAGGATTCGCCTGTCAAACCAGTTAATTTTCTTGGTCCACAAACGCCTAAATGGGCCAGAGGCCTGGCACATAGACCGAACCTAAGCCGAGAATTTTCTTCTCATGCCACAGAAGTACCAACGATAAGATATGATGGTGTATCTCACATAATTACCTGAGATTCTTTGTACCATGGTAAAAAAAGAAAGTTTAGGAAATAAATAAATCGAAACCACTAGGTGTACAAGAAAGTAAAAGAACCCATTAAAAAGTAATATAATTTTTTGGGGGTAGCATATGTTTGGTCTATGATGAGGTGCGGGCCTAATCCGGTTAAATCTTGAAAATTTTGAAAAGCTAATTGTGGTAACATCTGCTGGAAAAGCAACCCTTATATGCAAAAAAATGTACTAGTATTTTCTAGAAACAAACTAGGCAATAGGAACAACATGTAATCCACAGAGTTCGCAATAGGGTGGCAAGAGTACGGGCCCCGCAACTCAAAGACATGAGGGGGAGTGAGGCTCAACCTGGTTCGTAGGTGATCATGGATGGAGGTGGGGGAGGACCGATCAAGAATGGAGAAACATGCAAAAGGCTCCTTACTAGTGCGATGGCGGCTGCGCTCAGATATGGAAAATTCTTGGTAAGGGAGGAGGCGATGGAGAATGAAGACGGGGGGAGAGGTGAGGCTACATATATGACAGGAAGGGGGCAAAGGGGTTTCAAGCATTTAGGGTTTTATAGGCCCGCCCCTGAGGTGGGAGGGGCGGCCACCTCGGCTTAGCGAGGGGGTGCTCGGGTATGTAGACATATATGTGTTAGGCCTGCATAATTGTAATCTGAAGAGGAAAATTTTAGTGCTTTGTCGGATAGGCTTGACCCAAGTGTTAGAAGGGATATAGATGGTTTGGTGGAATTGATGTTTATTGATTGAGCCTCGTGGGCATATATATATAAGTACAATGACCAAATTGGAGTACAAGACAAGGCAAGAACAAATCCTAGTCTATCCTATGCTTCCTAATACTCATAATACTCAACGTCCCCCCGCAGTCACAACGGTAGTGACGCATCCAGTGAGACTGGAGAAGAATTCGAAGGTAAGCCGACAGACATCCCCCCATTGTCGTAATGGTCGATGCATCGTAGAAATTGTGACTGGAGTGAAAACTGATGAGGTTGCTCAAGAAAGGGGGTAGCCCTTTGTGCCGATGTTGATATAGCCATGATCGAGGTAGTCGTGCGAAGAATGTCGTGGTCCATGCCGAGTCGGGGTAGCCGGTGTAGAGGAAGTCGCCATGGAGCCGCGGGCGTAAGGAGGCGCCGAGTTAGTCATGGTCGCGGTGTTGTCGAAGTAGTGTTGCGCTGGGTTTGCCAAACCCGGGGACACATCGTAGACGATGGCACAAGTCGGTGTTACCAGCACCGGGCATGTGTAGATGAGGGACCTGCATGAGCTGTACGCCATGTCGAGGAGCCGGAGGGCCAGCAGAGAAGGAGACTCGACGATGGTTGTGGCGCCAATCGACGTGGGGCCAATGTCACCAATGGTGGTCGGAGTAGATGCAATGGTCTGGGAAGATGACAGCAACGCTGGCGATGGGCTGGTGCTGGACAAAGATGAAGGGGGTGGACAGGCTGCTGCGGCGGCTACGGGGTAGCAGCGGTGGCGGCGGCCTGACGGCAGCAGCGGCAGCTAGGTTAGGAGCGCGGTGGCGGTTCTCAAAGTAAGCGAGGAACCTGACAGCATGACGAAGACCGGCGTGGACTGTGGCGTTCCGCACCAAGGGAGGCGGCATGGCGCATACCGCAGGAAGTCGACACGCGGGGATGACGGAGTGGACCGTGAGCTGCGGCGCTACGGCCCAAAGGAGTGACGCAGCGGCAGCAGGCGGGTCGGGGCGACGATGGTAAGACCTCGGGATGGCGATGGGGACCGCGGGCCGCGACGCTATGTCCGAAGGGGCGGTGCAAGGGTGGAGCGCGGGTCATTTCAGCCGCAGGGATGGCCTCGGGGCGGTAGCGTGGACCTCACGTTTCGCAGCACTACAGCCGAAAGGGGCGGCGTAGTGGCGACACGCAAGTTGGTGCAGCCGCGGGGAAAACCACGGGGCGGCGCTGCTGCCCGATGGGGCGACACAGCAGTAGCCCGTTGCTCGATCGGTTGAGGGGCACGCTGAACTCAGTGACTATCTTCACGGACCTGCGGAGGTGCGTGCAAGCGACTAGCTAGGCCGGTCGCGCAGCGCGGATGGAGCGGAGCGGCGACTGAGGGAGTCCTGGATTAATGGGTCCTCGGACGTCCGGCCTGTGTGACATGGGCCGGACTATTGGGCCATGAAGATACAAGATAGAAGACTGCTTCCCGTGTCCGGATGGGACTCTCCTTTGCGTGGATGTCAAGCTTGGCGTTCAAATATGTAGATTCCTTCCTTTGTAAACCGACTCTGTACAACCCTAGGCCTCTTCGGTGTCTATATAAACCGGAGGGTTTAGTCCGTAGAGACAATCACAATCATAAAGGCTAGAATTCTAGGGTTTAGCTATAACGATCTCATGGTGGATCAACTCTTGTAATCCTCATATTCATGAAGATCAATCAAGCAGGACGTAGGGTATTACCTCCATCAAGAGGGCCTGAACCTGGGTAAAACATCATGTCCCCTGTCTCCTATTACCATCGACCTTAGACGCATAGTTCAGGACCCCCTACCTGAGATCCGCCGGTTTTAACATCGACATTGGTGCCTTCATTAAGAGTTCCGCTGCGTCGTCACGAGAAGGTTCGATGGCTCCATCAATCATCTACAACAATGCTGCCCTGGGGGAGGTTTTCCTCCCCAGTCAGATCTTTGTGTTCGGCGGCTTCGCATTGCGAGCCAACTCGCTTGGCCTTCTAGAGCAGATCGACAACTGCTACGTCTTGAGCTTGCGTTGGTTTTCCCCGAAGAGGAAGGGATGATGCAGCAGAGTAGCGTAAGTATTTCCCTCAGTTTTTGAGAAACAAGGTATCAATCCAGTAGGAGGCCACGCTCAAGTCCCTCGTACCTGCACAAAACGATAGCTACTCGCAACCAACGCGATTAGGGGTTGTCAATCTCTTCATGGTCACTTACGAGAGTGAGATCTGATAGATATAATATTTTTCGTATTTTTCGTATAAAGATGCAAAGTAAAAAAAGTAAAGGCAAAGCAAGATTAAAGTGATGGAGATTGATATGATGAGAATAGACCCGGGGGCCATAGGTTTCACTAGTGGCTTCTCTCAAGAGCATAAGTATTCTATGGTGGGTGAACAAATTACTATTGAGCAATTCACAGAATTGATGCATAGTTATGAGAATATCTAGGCATGATCATGTATATAGGCATCACGTCCGTGACAAGTAGACCGAAACGATTCTGCATCTACTACGATTACTTCACTCATCGACCGCTATCCACCATGCATCTAGAGTATTAAGTTAAAAACATAGTAACGCCTTAAGCAATATGACATGATGTAGAGAGATAAATTCATGCAATATGAAATAAACACCATCTTGTTATCCTCGATGGCAACGATACAATATGTGCCTTGCTGCCCCTTCTGTCACTGGGAAAGGACACCGCAAGATCGAACCCAAAGCTAAGCACTTCTCCCATGGCAAGAACTACCAATCTAGTCGGCCAAACCAAACGGATAATTCGAAGAGACTTGCAAAGATAACCAATCATACATAAAAGAATTCAGAGAAGATTCAAATATTATTCATAGATAGACTTGATCATAAACCCACAATTCATCGATCTCAACAAACACACCGCAAAAAGAAGATTACAACGAATAGATCTCCACAAGAGAGGGGGAGAACTTTGTATTGAGATTCAAAGAGAGAGAAGAAGCCATCTAGCTACTAACTATGGACCCGAAGGTCTGAGGTAAACTACTCACACTTCATCGGAGAGGCTATGATGATGTAGAAGCCCTCCATGATGACGGCCCTCTTTCGGTGGAGCTCCGGAACAGGCCCCAAGATGGGATCTCGTGGACACAGAAAGTTGCGGCGGTGGAATTAGGTTTTTGGCTCCTGTTCTGATCGTTTGGGGGTACGTGTGTATATATAGGAGGAAGGAGTACGCCGGAGGAGCACCGAGGGGCCCACGAGGCAGGGGGCGTGCCCTAGGGGGGGTGCCCCCCACCCTCGTGACCGCCTCTTTTGTTCCTTGGAGCAGGGTCCAAGTCTCCTGGATCACGTTCGGTGAGAAAATCACGTTCCTGAAGGTTTTATTCCGTTTGGACTCCGTTTGATATTTCGTTTCTTCGAAACACTGAAATAGGCAAAAAAATAGCAATTATGGGCTGGGTCTTCGGTTAATAGGTTAGTCCGACAAATAATATAAAAGTGGAAAATAAAGCCCAATATAGTCCAAAACAGTAGATAATATAGCATGGAGCAATCAAAAATTATGGATACGTTGGAGACGTATCAGGCATCCCCAAGCTTAATTCCTGCTCGTCCTCGAGTAGGTAAATGATAAAAAGAGAATTTTTGATGCGGAGTGCTACTTGGCATAATTTCAATGCAAATCTTCTTAATTGTGGTATGAATATTCAGATTAGAAAGATTCAAGACAAAAGTTTATATTGACATAAAAATAATAATACTTCAAGCATACTAACAAAGCAATTATGTCTTCTCAAAATAACATGGCCAAAGAAAGTTATCCCTACAAAATCATATAGTCTGGCTATGCTCTATCTTCACCACACAAAATATTTAAATCATGCACAACCCCGATGACAAGCCAAGCAATTGTTTCATACTCTAACTTTTTCAAAACTTTTTCAATCTTCACGCAATACATGAGTGTGAGCCATGGATATAGCACTATAGGTGGAATAGAATGGTGGTTGTGGAGAAGACAAAAAGGAGAAGATAGTCTCACATCAACTAGGCGTATCAATGGGCTATGGAGATGCCCATCAATAGATATCAATGTGAGTGAGTAGGGATTGCCATGCAACGGATGCACTAGAGCTATAAGTATATGAAAGCTCAAAAAGAAACTAAGTGGGTGTGCATCCAACTTGCTTGCTCATGAAGACCTAGGGCAATTTGAGGAAGCTCATTATTGGAATATACAAGCCAAGTTCTATAATGTAAAATTCCCACTAGTATATGAAAGTGATAACATGAGAGACTCTCTACTATGAAGATCATGGTGCTACTTTGAAGCACAAGTGTGGTAAAAGGATAGTAACATTGTCCCTTCTCTCTCATCATTTTTTGGGCCTTTTCTCTTTTTATGGCCTCTTTTTATTTGGGCTTCTTTGGCCTCTTTTTTTAATTTATTTTATTTTTCATCCGGAGTCTCATCCCGACTTATGGGGGAATCATAGTCTCCATCATTCTTTGCTCACTGGGACGATGCTCTAATAATGATGATCATCACACTTTTATTTTTCTTACAACTCAATACTTAGAACAAAATATGACTCTATATGAATGCATCCGGCGGTGTACCGGGATATGCAATATGACAATGACGGAGTGTGTCATGATAAACGGAACGGTGGAAAGTTGCATGGCAATATATCTCGGAATAGCTATGGAAATGCCATAATAGGTAGGTATGGTGGCTGTTTTGAGGAAGGTATATGGTAGGTGTATGATACCGGCGAAAGGTGTGCGGTATTAGAGAGGCTAGCAAAGGTGGAAGGGTGAGAGTGCATATAATCCATGGACTCAACATTAGTCATAAAGGACTCATATACTTATTGCAAAAATCTAGAAGTTATCAAAGCAAAGTATTACACGCATGCTCCTAGGGGGATATATTGGTAGGAAAAAACCATCGCTCGTCCCCGACCGCCCCTCATAAGGAAGACAATCAATAAATAAATCATGCTCCGACTTCATCACATAACGGTTCACCATACGTGCATGCTACGGGAATCACAAACTTTAACACAAGTATTCTTTAAATTCACAACTACTCAACTAGCATGACTTTAATATTATCACCTCCATATCTCAAAACAATTATCATGCTTCAATCTTTTCTTAGTATTCAACACACTCAAAAGAAAGTTTCACAAATCTTGAATACCAAGCATATTATTATTAAGCAAACTACCATGCTATTAAGAGACTCTCAAAATAATTTAAGTGAAGCATGAGAGATAAATAGTTTCTTTAAAACAAATCCACCACCGTGCTCTAAAAGATCTAAGTGAAGCACATAGAGCAAAATTATAACGCTCAAAATATATAAGTGAAGCACATAGAGCAAAACTACTTAGCTCAAAAGATATAAGTGAAGCACATAGAGCATTCTATCAAATTTTAATTCACGTATGGCTCTCTCAAAAGGTGTGTACAGCAAGGATGATTGTGGCATACTAAGACACAAAGACACAAATAATACAAGATGCTCCAAGCAAAACACATATCATGTTGGTGAATAAAAATATAGCTCCAAGTAAATTACCGATGGAAGTGGACGAAAGAGGTGATGCCTTCCGGGGCATCCCCAAGCTTTGACTTTTTGGTGTCCTTGGATTATCTTGGGGGTGCCATGGGCATCCCCAAGCTTAGGCTCTTTCCACTCCTTGTTCCATAATCCATCAAAAGATTTCACCCAAAACTTGAAAACTTCACAACACAAAACTCAAAATAGAAAACTCGTGAGCTCCGTTAGCGAAACAAAACAAAAGACCACTTCAAGGTACTGTAATGAACTCATTATTTATTTATATTGGTGTTAAACCTACTGTATTCCAACTTCCCTATGGATTATAAACTATTTTACTAACCATAGATTCATCAAAATAAGCAATCAACACACGAAAAACAGAATCTGTCAAAAACAGAACAGTCTGTAGTAATCTGTAGCTAGCGCAAGATCTGGAACCCCAAAAATTCTAAAATAGATTGCTGGACGTGACGAATTTATCTATTAATCATCTTCAAAACGAATTAACTAAATATCACTCTTCAAATAAAAATGACAGCAGTTCTCGTGAGCGCTAAAGTTTCTGTTTTTTACAGCAAGTTCAACAAGACTTTCCCCAAGTCTTCCCAACGGTTCTACTTGGCACAAACACTTATTAAACACAAAAAACACAACCAAAATAGAGGCTAAATAATTTATTTATTACTAATCAGGAGCAAAAATCAAGGAATAAAAATAAAATTGGGTTGCCTCCCAACAAGCGCTATCGTTTAACGCCCCTAGCTAGGCATAAAAGCGAGGATAGTTCTAGGTATTGCCATCTTTGGTTTTAGAGAAAAAGAGAGCAAACTTGTTATCTATGGAATTAATCTTTCTATTTGGACAGAGTACATGTCCATTAATGGTAGAAGAAAGATTAAGAATGTTGCGGAAATTGGCATCTAGACTAGCTTTTATCTCTTTAATAGATTCGTTTTGGTAAGAAAGCAAGAGAGATGTGATTTCAGTTTTCTCATTAATGGGGTGCCCAAATATAGTTTTCATCCTTTCATAGGTATCTATGGGGTCCCCTTCAAGAAAACCCCCCTCGAAAATAGAATCTAAGACTTGTTTGAATGAAGCGGGTAGCCCAACATAGAAGCTTTTTAAGTAAACCTCAATTTGATATTGGGGTACATAGCTAGCCCGGATCCTTAACAGCCTATCCCAAGCATCTTTCAAAGATTCATCAAGTAAATAACGAAAAATTCCAGAATCATCTTCATCAAAATTACTAAGGTTCTCATTGATAACTCCGGCAAGTTGTTCTATAGCATTCCGATTTATGAGTTTAGATAAGATAGCAGGATTGTCTAATGCACTAAAACTTGGGAGAGAACCCCCAACTCTTTTTGGTTCTGACATGGCGAGGGAAAAGAGGCAAATAGAGAGGGAGGATAGAGAGAGAGAGAGAGAGAGAGAGAGAGAGAGAGGGCGAATAAAATGGCAAGCGTGAATTGGGGGGAGAGGAAAACGAGAGGCAAATAATGTAATGCGAGAGATAGGGATTGTGATGGGTACTTGGTATGTTGACTTTTTGCGTAGACTCCCCGGCAACGGCGCCAGAAATCCTTCTTGCTACGTCTCGTCTTGAGCTTGATTGGTTTTCCCCGAAGAGGAAGGGATGATGCAGCAGAGTAGCGTAAGTATTTCCCTCAGTTTTTGAGAACCAAGGTATCAATCCAGTAGGAGGCCACGCTCAAGTCCCTTGTACCTGCACAAAACGATAGCTACTCGCAACCAACGCGATTAGGGGTTGTCAATCCCTTCACAGTCACTTACGAGAGTGAGATCTGATAGATATAATATTTTTGGTATTTTTGGTATAAAGATGCAAAGTAAAAAGTAAAGGCAAAGTAAAAGGCAAAGCAAGATTAAAGTGATGGAGATTGATATGATGAGAATAGACCCGGGGGCCATAGGTTGCACTAGTGGATTCTCTCAAGAGCATAAGTATTCTACGGTGGGTGAACAAATTACTGTTGAGCAATTGACAGAATTGAGCATAGTTATGAGAATATCTAGGCATGATCATGTATATAGGCATCACGTCCGTGACAAGTAGACCGAAACGATTCTGCATCTACTACTATTACTCCACTCATCGACCCCTATCCAGCATGAATCTAGAGTATTAAGTTAAAAACAGAGTAACACCTTAAGCAAGATGGCATGATGTAGAGAGATAAATTCATGCAATATGAAATAAACCCCATCTTGTTATCCTCGATGGCAACGATACAATACATGCCTTGCTGCCCCTTCTGTCAGTGGGAAAGGACACCGCAAGATCGAACCCAAAGCTAAGCACTTCTCCCATGGCAAGAACTACCAATCTAGTTGGCCAAACCAAACGGATAATTCGAAGAGACTTGCAAAGATAACCAATCATACATAAAAGAATTCAGAGAAGATTCAAATATTATTCATAGATAGACTTGATCATAAACCCACAATTCATCGATCTCAAAAAACACATCACAAAAAGAAGATTACATCGATTAGATCTCCACAAGAGAGGGGGAGAACTTTGTATTGAGATTCAAAGAGAGAAGAAGCCATCTAGCTACTAACTATGGACCCGAAGGTCTGAGGTAAACTACTCACACTTCATCGGAGAGGCTATGATGATGTAGAAACCCTCCGTGATGACGGCCCTCTTCCGGCGGAGCTCCGGAACAGGCCCCAAGATGGGATCTCGTGGATACAGAAAGTTGCGGCGGTGGAATTAGGTTTTTGGCTCCTGTTCTGATCGTTTGGGGGTACGTGTGTATATATAGGAGGAAGGAGTACGCCGGAGGAGCACCGAGGGGCCCACGAGGCAGGGGGCGCGCCCCCACCCTTGTGACCGCCTCTTTTGTTCCTTGGAGCAGGGTCCAAGTCTCCTGGATCACGTTCGGTGAGAAAATAATGTTCCCGAAGGTTTTATTCCGTTTGGACTCCGTTTGATATTCCGTTTCTTCGAAACACTGAAATAGGCAAAAAACAGCAATTCCGGGCTGGGCCTCCGGTTAATAGGTTAGTCCCAAAAATAATATAAAAGTGGAAAATAAAGTCCAATATAGTCCAAAACAGTAGATAATATAGCATGGAGCAATCAAAAATTATAGATACGTTGGAGACGTATCAACAGCTACGCCCTAGGTCACCAAATTAGCTTTGGAAACTTGGATTATGTCACTGACATCCGAGGATACTTGATCTTCCAAGGATTCATGACCCCGACCTCCGCTCTGGCCTTAGAGCCAGAGCGCGTCGCCAGGTCCGAAGACAGGATTTCTAAACCCGCGGGACTATCTATGGCACTAAGCCTAGTACGGGAGAGCCGGAGGAAGCAGTGTCGCTGGCTACCATCACAAAGCCGGACACTTCCCCGGACATTGGCTCCGAACTCTCGGAGTCAACATCGTGTGAGCTCGGCCAAGGAATCCCCTTCTCGTCGCACTCCATGGACTCTCTTCTCCCTGGCCAAACCTCGCCTTTAAGTGAGGCTCTGGACTTGATATGATCCCTCGTCATTACGAAGGAGCAATGTCCGAATTATGCCCAGCCCAGACTAGGGGCTG
This sequence comes from Triticum dicoccoides, assembly GCF_002162155.2. Lineage (NCBI taxonomy): Eukaryota > Viridiplantae > Streptophyta > Magnoliopsida > Poales > Poaceae > Triticum > Triticum dicoccoides. The sequence goes on from NC_041386.1 coordinate 641,304,446, forward strand.
AGAACTAGGAATTTTACGCCCCCGCCCACCACCCACTTCATTGCCAATGTCGAGGACTTAACTGACATGCTCGATTACAGCTCCGAAGACGTCGACGGTATGGACGACGATGTCGGAGAAGAGCAGGCCCAAAACCCGTCGTTTACCGGACGCTGGACAATCACCTCTTCGTATGATGTGTACATGGTGGATACACCCAAGGAGGATGACGGCAATAATGAGAAAAATCTAGTAGAGGATAAACCTCCTGAGATACAACCAAAACGCCGATGGCGCCGCTCTAAATCACGCCGCAGCAAAGACAGCAATACCGCCACGAGAGATAAGAATACTCCGGACAATGCCGAAGACCAAGAAAACTACGTCGAGTAAAACTCTGAACAAGACGATCGGGAGGATGGGAAAGTTAGCCCTGATGAACAGGCTGCAAACGAAGACTCGGAGGACAGTAATTATCTTCCACCCTCCGAGGATGAGGTGACCCTCGGCGACGAAGACTTTATCGTTCCTGAGGAACCTCTCGAGCAGGAGCGCTTTAAGCAACGGCTAATAGCCACTACAAGGAGCCTGAAAAAGAAACAACAACAGCTTCAAGCTGATCAAGATCTACTCAACGACAGATGGACTAATGTCCTGGCAGCCGAGGAATACGGCCTCGTGTGCCCAACCAAAAGTTACCCGAAGCATAAACTGCTACCTCAATTCGACAACGAGGCACTTGATCCCGTACTAGCGGTGCGTAATACGACCGACCGACCACCACGTGGCCGGGACAAAACGGCAACTCAAGCTGAACACCGGCCCATACTATCTCGCTGTAAAGGTAGAGACACAACAGCTCGGGGATACATATATGACCTGCGGCAGGACCTGAAGAATAAACCAGGTCCGGCCAGATCGATCAACGAATCGCGGGGGCATGCCCTGACGCGCAGCGACGGGTATCAAGCCGAACATGACAAAAATAATCACGTCTGGGCCGAAAGCCGCAGACGGACTCCATCTGAACTACGTCGTGACCTAGCCCTATATAGAGGTGTCGCACACCCCCTCTGCTTCACTGATGAAGTAATGGAACATGAATTCCCAGAAGTGTTCAAACTCGTGAATATCGAATCATACGATGGAACAACAGATCATGCGGTATGGATTGAGGACTTTCTTCTCCATATTCATATGGCCCGCGGTGATGATCTTCATGCCATAAAATGCCCCCCACTAAAACTCAAGGGCCAGCTCAGCACTAGTTGAACAGCTGATACGTCTCCAACGTATCTATAATTTTTGATTGCTCCATGCTATATTATCTACTGTTTAGGACATTATTGGGCTTTATTTTCCAATTTTATATTATTTTTGGGACTAACCTATTAACCGGAGGCCCAGCCCAGAATTGATGTTTTTTGCCTATTTTAGGGTTTCAAAGAAAAAGAATATCAAACGGAGTCCAAACGGAATGAAACCTTCGGGAACGTGATTTTCTTGCCGAACATGATCCACGAGACGTGCACCCTACGTCAAGAAACAAAGGAGGGAGCCACGAGGTAGGGGGCGTGCCTACCCCCCCCCCCCAGGCGCGCCCTCCACCCTCGGCCCCCTGTTGCTCCACCTACGTACTCCTTCCTCTTATATATACCTACGTACCCCCAAACGATCAGATACGGAGCCAAAACCCTAATTCCACCACTGTAACTTTCTATATCCACGAGATCCCATCTTGGCGCCTGTTCTGGAGCTCCGCCGGAGGGGGTATCCATCACGGAGGGCTTCTAAATCAACGCCATAGCCTCTCCGATGAAGTTTGAGTAGTTTACCTCAGACCTTCGGGCCCATAGTTATTAGCTAGATGGCTTCTTCTCTCTTTTTGGATCTCAATACAAAGTTCTCCCCCTCTCTTGTGGAGATCTATTCGACGTAATCTTCTTTTTGTGGTGTATTTGTTGAGACTGATGAATTGTGGGTTTATGATCAAGTCTATCTATGAACAATATTTGAATCTTCTCTGAATTCTTTTATGTATGATTGATTATCTTTGCAAGTCTCTTCGCATTATCAGTTTGGTTTGGCCTACTAGATTGATCTTTCTTGCAATGGGAGAAGTGCTTAGCTTTGGGTTCAATCTTGCGGTGTCCTTTCCCAGTGACAGTAGGGGCAGCAAGGCACGTATTGTATTGTTTCCATCAAGGATAACAAGATGGGTTTTTTATCATATTCCATGAATTTATCCCTCTACATCATGCCATCTTGCTTAAGGCGTTACTCTGTACCTATGAACTTAATACTCTAGATGCATGTTGGATAGCGGTCGATGTGTGGAGTAATAGTAGTAGATGCAGGCAGGAGTCGGTCTACTTGTCTCAGATGTGATGCCTATATACATGATCATACCTAGATATTCTCATAACTATGCTCAATTCTGTCAATTGCTCAACAGTAATTTGTTTACCCACCGTGAATACTTATGCTCTTGAGAGAAGCCACTAATGAAACCTATGGCCCTCGGGTCTATCTTCACTGCCCCCTTCTATTCCCACCGCTGGCCTGGCCCTGCGGCGACGCCAGCTTGATGCGTCTCCAACGTATCTATAATTTTTGATTGCTACATGCTATATTATCTTCTGTTTTGGACATTATTGGGCTTTATTATACACTTTTATATTATTTTTGGGACTAACCTACTAACCGGAGGCCCAGCCCAGAATTGTTGTTTTTTTTGCCTATTTTTGGGTTTCGAAGAAAAGGAATATCAAACGGAGTCCAAATGGAATGAAACATTTGGGAACGTGATTTTTGAAACGAACAAGATCCAGAAGACTTGGACCCTATGTCAAGCAACCAACAGGGAGGCCACGAGGTAGGGGGCGCGCCTATCCCCCAGGCGCGCCCTCCACCCTTGTGGCCCCCTGTTGCTCCACCGATGTACTTCTTCCTCCTATATATACCTACGTACCCCCAAACGATCAGATATGGAGCCAAAACCCTAATTCCACCGCCGTAACTTTCTGTATCCACGAGATCCCATCTTGGGGCCTGTTCCGGAACTCCACCGGAGGGGGCATCGATCACGGAGGGCTTCTACATCAACACCATAGCCTCTCCGATGAAGTGTGAGTAGTTTACCTCAGACCTTCGGGTCCATAGTTATTAGCTAGATGGCTTCTTCTCTCTTTTTGGATCTCAATACAAAGTTCTCCCCCTCTCTTGTGGAGATCTATTTGATGTAATATTCTCTTGCGGTGTGTTTGTTGAGACCGATGAATTGTGGGTTTATGATCAAGTTTATCTATTTACAATATTTGAATCTTCTCTGAATTCTTTTATGCATGATTGGTTATCTTTGCAAGTCTCTTCGAGTTATCAGTTTGGTTTGGCCTACTAGATTGATCTTTCTTGCAATTGGAGAAGTGCTTAGCTTTGGGTTCAATCTTGCGGTGTCCTTTCCCAGTGACAGTAGGGGCAGCAAGGCACGTATTGTATTGTTGCCATCGAGGATAACAAGATGGAGTTTTTATCGTATTGCATGAATTTATCCCTCTACATCATGTCATCTTGCTTAAGGCGTTACTCTGTTCCTATGAACTTAATACTCTAGATGCATGCTGGATAGCGGTCGATGTGTGGAGTAATAGTAGTAGATGCAGGCAGGAGTCGGTCTACTTGTCTCGGACGTGATGCCTATATACATGATCATACCTAGATATTCTCATAACTATGCTCAATTCTGTCAATTGCTCAACAGTAATTTGTTTATCCACCGTGAATACTTATGCTCTTGAGAGAAGCCACTAGTGAAACCTATGGCCCGGGGGTCTATCTTCATCATATTAATCTTCCAATACTTAGTTATTTACTTTGCATCTTTATCAAAAAAATACCAAAAATATTACCTTATCATATCTATCAGATCTCAGTCTCGTATGTGACCGTGAAGGGATTGACAACCCCTTATCGCATTGGTTGCGAGGAGTTATTTGCTTTGTGCAGGTAGTAGGGGACGCGCGCGCAACCTCCTACTGGATTGATACCTTGGTTCTCAAAAACTGAGGGAAATACTTACGCTACTTTGTTGCATCATCCTTTCCTCTTCGGGGAAATCCAACGCAGTGCTCAAGAGGTAGCAAGAAGAATTTCTGGCGCCATTGCCGGGGAGGTTCGCGCAAGTCAAGATTTGACTTCCAACAATGAGCCATTTCTGGCGCCTACGCAAAAGTCAACATACCAAGTACCCATCACAATCCTTATCTCCCGCATTACATTATTTACCATTTGCCTCTCGTTTTCCTCTCCCCCACTTCACCCTTGCCATTTTATTTGCCCTCTCTCTCTCTCTATCCTCCCTCTCTTTCTCTATTTGCCTCTTTTTGCCCGCTTGCTTTTTGTTTGCTTGTGTGTTGGATTGCTTGCTTGTCACAATGGCTCAAGATAACACTAAATTGTGTGACTTTACCAATACCAACAACAATGATTTTATTAGCACCCCGATTGCTCCTCTTATCGATGCTGAATCTTGTGAAATTAATGCTGCTTTGCTGAATCTTGTTATGAAAGATCCGTTCTCCGGCCTTCCTAGTGAAGATGCCGCTACCCATCTAAATAGCTTCGTTGATTTATGTGATATGCAAAAGAAGAAAGATGTGGATAATGATATTGTTAAATTGAAGCTATTTCCTTTTTCACTTAAAGATCGTGCTAAAGCTTGGTTTTCGTCTTTGCCTAAAATAGTATTGATTCATGGAACAAGTGCAAAGATGCTTTTATCTCTAAGTATTTTCCTCCCGCTAAGATCATCTCCCTTAGAAATGATATTATGAATTTTAAGCAACTTGATCATGAACATGTTGCACAAGCTTGGGAGAGGATGAAATTAATGATACGTAATTGCCCTACTCATGGTTTGAATTTGTGGATGATTGTACAAAAATTTTATGCCGGATTGAATTTTGCTTCTAGAAATCTTTTAGATTCGGCTGCGGGGGGCACTTTTATTGAAATCACTTTAGGAGAATCTACTAAACTCCTAGATAATATTATGGTTAATTATTCTCAATGGCATACTGAAAGATCTACTAATAAAAAGGTGCATGCGATAGAAGAAATTAATGTTTTGAGTGGAAAGATGGATGAACTTATGAAATTATTTGCTACTAAGAGTGTTTCTTCTAATCCTAATGATATGCCCTTGTATACTTTGATTGAGAATAATAATGAATCTATGGATGTGAATTTTGTTGGTAGGAACAATTTTGTTAACAACGCGTATAGAGGAAATTTTAATCCTAGGCCTTATCCTAGTAATACCTCTAATAATTATGGTAATTCCTACAACAATTCTTATGGAAATTATAATAAGATGCCCTCTGATTTTGAATCTAATATTAAATAATTTATTACTTCGCAAAAGAATTTCAATGCTTTGATTAAAGAAAAATTGCTTAAGATTGATGATTTGGCTAGGAACGTGGATAGAATTTCTCTTGATGTTGATTCTTTGAAACTTAGATCTGTTCCAACTAAGCATGATATCAATGACTCTTTCAAATCCATGAGAATTTTCATTGATGAGTGCAAAGAAAGAACCACTAGGATGCATGCTAAGAAAGATGCCTTTATAAGAGCATGTTCTTCTAGTTCCTATGAAAATAAAGATGAAGATCTAAAAGTTATTGACGTGTCCCCTATTAAATCTTTGTTTTTCAATATGAATATTAATAATTATGGGACTGAATATGATCCACCTTTACCTAGAAGGCGTTCCAAGAATTCGGAGTTTTTAGATCTTGATGCTAAAATTGATGAAAGTCAGATCGAAGAAATTAAAACCCTAGATGTTGCTAAACCCACTATTTTGGATTTCAAGGAATTTAATTATGAAAATTGCTCTTTGATTGATTATATTTCCTTGTTGCAATCCGTGCTAAATTCTCCTCATGCTTATAGTCAAAATAAAGCGTTTACTAAACATATCGTTGATGCCTTAATGCAATCTTATGAAGAAAAACTTGAATTGGAAGTTTCTATCCCTAGAAAACTTTATGATGAGTGGGAACCAACTATTAAAATTAAAATTAAAGATCATGAGTTCTATGCTTTATGTGATTTGGGTGCTAGTGTTTCCATGATTCCAAAGACTTTGTGTGCTTTGTTAGGTTTCCGTGATTTTAATGATTGCTCTCTAAACTTGCACCTTGCGGATTCCACTATTAAGAAACCTATGGGAAGAATTAATGATGTTCTTATTGTCGCAAATAGGAATTATGTGCCCATAGATTTTATTGTTCTTGACATAGATTGCAATCCTTCATGTCCTATTATTCTTGGTAGACCTTTCCTTAGAACGATTGGTGCAATTATTGATATGAAGGAAGGAAATATTAGATTCCAATTTCCGTTAAGGAAAGGCATGGAACACTTTCCTAGAAAGAAAATTAAATTACCTTATGAATCTATTATGAGATTCACTTATGGATTGCCTACCAAAGATGGCAATACCTAGATCTATCCTTGCTTTTTATGCCTAGCTAGGGGCGTTAAACGATAGCGCTTGTTGGGAGGTAACCCAATTTTATTATTATTCCTTGCTTTTTGCTCCTGTTTAGTAATAAATAATTTACCTAGCCTCTGTTTTGGTTGTGTTTTTTGTACTTAATTAGTGTTTATGCCAAGTAGAACCGTTGGGAAGACTTGTGGAAAGTATTGATATCTTGCTGTAAAAAACAGAAACTTTAGCGCTCACGAGAACTGCTGCCATTTTTATTTGGCAAGTGATATTTAGTTAATTATGTTTTAATATGATTAATAGATAAATTTCTCACGTCCAGCAATTTATTTTAGAATTTTTGGGGTTCCATATCTTGCGCTAGCTACAGATTACTACAGACTGTTCTGTTTTTGACAGATTCTGTTTTTCGTGTGTTGTTTGCTTATTTTGATGAATCTATGGCTAGTAAAATAGTTTATAAAGCATATAGAAGTTGGAATACAGTAGGTTTAACACCAATATAAATAAAGAATGAGTTAATTACAGTACCTTGAAGTGGTCTTTTGTTTTCTTTCGCTAACGGAGCTCACGAGATTTTCTACTTTGAGTTTTGTGTTGTGAAGTTTTCAAGTTTTGGGTAAAGATTTGATGGGTTATGGAACAAGGAGTTGCAAGAGACTAAGCTTGTGGATGCCCATGGCACCCCCAAGATAATCTAAGGATACCTAAAAGACAAAGCTTGGATATGCCCCGGAAGGAATCCCCTCTTTCGTCTACTTCTATCGGTAACTTTACTTGGAGCTATATTTTTATTCACCACACGATATGTGTTTTGCTTGGAGCGTCTTGTATGATTTGAGTCTTTGATTTTTAGTTTACCACAATCATCCTTGCTGTACACACCTTTTTAGAGAGCCATACATGATTTGGAATTTTTTAGAATACTCTATGTGCTTCGCTTATATCTTTTGAGTTATATAGTTTTGCTCTAGTACTTCACTTATATCTTTTAGAGCACGGTGGTGGATTTGTTTTATAGAAACTATTGATCTCTCATGATTCACTTAGATTATTTGAGAGTCTTAAATATCATGGTAATTTGCTTAAATAATCCTAATATGCTAGGTATTCAAGATTAGTAAAAATTCTCCTATGAGTATTTTGAATACTAAGAGAAGTTTGATGCTTGATGATTGTTTTGAGATATGGAGGTAATAATATCAAAGTCGTGCTAGTTGAGTAGTTGTGAATTTTAGAAGTGCTTGTGTTGAAGTTTGCAAGTCCGGTAGCATGCACGTATGGTAAACGTTGTGTAACAAATTTGAAACATGAGGTGTTATTTTATTGTCTTCCTTATGAGTGGCGGTCGGGGACGAGCGATGGTCTTTTCCTACCAATCTATCCCCCTAGGAGCATGCGCGTAGTGCTTTGGTTTTTGATGACTTGTAGATTTTTGCAATAAGTATGTGAGTTCTTTATGACTAATGTTGAGTCCATGGATTATACGCACTCTCACCCTTCCATCATTGCTATCCTCTTCGGTACCGTGCATTGCCCTTTCAAACATTGAGAGTTGGTGCAAACTTCACCGGTGCATCCAAACCCCGTGATATGATACGCTCTTTCACACATAAACCTCCTTATATCTTCCTCAAAACAGCCACCATACCTACCTATTATGGCATTTCCATAGCCATTCCGAGATATATTGTCATGCAACTTTCCACCATTCCTTTTATCATGACACATTAATCATTGTCATATTGCTTAGCATGATTATGTAGTTGACATAGTATTTGTGGCAAAGCCACCGTTCATAATTTTCATACATGTCACTCTTGATTCATTGCATATCCCGGTACACCGTCGGAGGCATTCATATAGAGTCATCTTTTGTTCTAGTATCGAGTTGTAATCATTGAGTTGTAAATAAATAGAAGTGTGATGATCATCATTTTCTAGAGCATTGTCCCAAGTGAGGAATAAAAAAAAGAGAAAGGCCATAAAAAAGAGAAGGCCCAAAAAATTGAGAGAAAAAGAGAGAAGGGACAATGCTACTATCCTTTGCCACACTTGTGCTTCAAAGTAGCACCATAATCTTCGTGATAGAGGGTCTTTTGTTTTGTCACTTTCATATACTAGTGGGAATTTTCATTATAGAACTTGGCTTGTATATTCCAACAATGGGCCTCCTCAAGTGCCCTAGGTCTTCGTGAGCAAGCAAGTTGGATGCACACCCACTTAGTTTCTTTTGTTGAGCTTTCATACATTTATAGCTCTAGTGCATCCGTTGCATGGCAATCCCTACTCCTTGCATTAACATCAATCGATGGGCATCTCCATAGCCCATTGATTAGCCTCGATGATGTGCGACTTTCTTCCTTTTTGTCTTCTCCACATAACCCCCATCATCATATTCTATTCCACCCATAGTGCTATGTCCATGGCTCGCGCTCATATATTGCGTGAAAGTTTATAGGTTTGAGATTGCTAAAGTATGAAACAATTGCTTGGCTTGTCATCGGGGTTGTGCATGATGAGAGCATTCTTGTGTGATGAAAATGGAGCATGACTAAACTATATGATTTTGTAGGGATGAACTTTCTTTGGCCATGTTATTTTGAGAAGACATAATTGCTTAGTTAGTATGCTTGAAGTATTATTATTTTTATGTCAATATGAACTTTTATCGTGAATCTTTTGGATCTGAATATTCATGCCACAATTAAGAAGAATTACATTAAACTTATGCCTAGTAGCACTCCGCATCAAAAATTCTGTTTTTATCATTTACCTACTCGAGGACGAGCAGGAATTAAGCTTGGGGAAGCTTGATATGTCTCCAACGTATCTATAATTTTTGAGTGCTCCATGCTATATTATCTGTTTTGGACATTAATGGGATTTATTTTCCACTTTTATATTATTTTTGGGACTAACCTATTAACCGGAGGCCCAGCCCAGAATTGTTGTTTTTTTTGCCTATTTTAGGGTTTCGAAGAAAAGGAATATCAAACAGAGTCCAAACGGAATGAAACCTTCGGGAACGTGATTTTCTCGCCGAACATGATCCACGAGACTTGGACCCTACGTCAAGAAACAAAGGAGGAAGCCACGAGGTAGGGGGCGCGCCTACCCCCCCCCCTCCCAGGCGCGCCCTCCACCCTCGTGGGCCCCCTGTTGCTCCACCGGCGTACTCCTTCCTCCTATATATACCTACGTACCCCCAAACGATCAGATACGGAGCCAAAACCCTAATTCCACCGCTGTAACTTTCTGTATCCACGAGATCCCATCTTGGGGCCTGTTCCAAAGCTCCATCGGAGGGGGTATCCATCACGGAGGGCTTCTACATCAACACCATAGCCTCTCCGATGAAGTTTGAGTAGTTTACCTCAGACCTTCGGGTCCATAGTTATTAGCTATATGGCTTGTTCTCTCTTTTTGGATCTCAATACAAAGTTCTCCCCCTCTCTTGTGAAGATCTATTCGATGTAATATTCTTATTGCGGTGTGTTTGTTGAGACCGATGAATTGTGGGTTTATGATCAAGTCTATCTATGAACAATATTTGAATCTTCTCTGAATTCTTTTATGCATGATTGGTTATCTTTGCAAGTCTCTTCGAATTATCAGTTTGGTTTGGCCTACTAGATTGATCTTTCTTGCAATGGGAGAAGTGCTTAGCTTTGGGTTCAATCTTTCGGTGTCCTTTCCCAGTGACAGTAGGGGCAGCAAGGCACGTATTGTATTGTTGCCATCGAGGATAACAAGATGGGGTTTTTTATCATGTTGCATGAATTTATCCCTCTACATCATGTCATCTTGCTTAAGGCGTTACTCTGTTTTCATTAACTTAATACTCTAGATGCATGCTGGATAGCGGTCGATGAGTGGATTAATAGTAGTAGATGCAGACAGGAGTCGGTCTACTTGTCTCGGACGTGATGCCTATATACATGATCATACCTAGATATTCTCATAACTATGCTCAATTCTGTCAATTGCTCAATAGTAATTCGTTCACCCACCGTAGAATAATTATGCTCTTGAGAGAAGCCACTAGTGAAACCTATGGCCCCCGTGTCTATCTTCATCATATTAATCTTCCAATACTTAGTTATTTACTTTGCCTTTATTTTACTTTGCATCTTTATCAAAAAAATCTTATCTTATCATATCTATCAGATCTCACTCTCATAAGTGATCGTGTTGGGATTGACAACCCCTTATCATGTTGGTTGCGAGGAGTTATTTGCTTTGTGCAGGTACTAGGGGACGCGCACGCAACCTCCTACTGGATTGATACCTTGGTTCTCAAAAACGGAGGGAAATACTTACGCTACTTTGCTGCATCATCCTTTCCTCTTCTGGGAAATCCAATGCAGTGCTCAAGAGGTAGCAACAGCCTGCCTGAAAACTCTATTGGCAGCTGGGAGGACCTGGAAGACGCCTTCCGCGACAACTTCCAAGGCACATACGTCAGACCTCCGGTTGCCGATGACTTAAGTCACTTAGTTCAATAGCCCGGAGAGTCAGCCAAAAAATTCTGGACAAGGTTCTTAACTAAAAAGAACCAGATCATCGACTGCCCGGATGCCGAAGCCCTATCGCCTTTAAGCACAGCATCCGCGACGAATGGCTCGCCCGACACCTCGGCCAAGAAAAGTCGAAGTCTATGGCGGCCCTCACGGCACTTATGACCCACTTTTGTGCGGGCAAAGATAGTTGGCTAGCCCGTAGCAATAATAATGCAAGCGAACCTGGCACTTCTGAAGCCAAGAATAGCAACGGCAAGCCCCGACGCAACAGGCATAAGCGTCGAAACAATGGCGACAATACTGATGACACGACGGTCAACGCCGGAGTCAGTGGCTTCAAGTCCGGTCAGCAGAAGAAGCCATATAAAAGGAACAATCCGGGCTCTTCCAGCTTGGACCGCATACTCGATCGCCCATGTCATATCCACGACACCCTTGATAAACCAGCTAATCATACCCACCGGAGTTGTTGGATCTTTAAACAGGCCGGCAAGTTAAATGCTGAGGACAAGGAGAAGGGGTCGCAAAGTGAGAATGACGATGAGGAGCCCCGTCCACCGAACACAAGGGGACAGAAGAAGTTTCCCCCGGGTTAAAACGGTGAACATGATATACGTTACCCATATCCCCAAGGGGGAGCACAAGCGTGCGCTCAGGGACGTCCATGCGATAGAGCTAGTCGCCCCAAAATTCAACCCATGGTCGTCCTGCCCAATGACCTTCAATCGTAGGGACCATCCGACCAGTATCCGTCACGGCGGTTCAGCCACACTGGTCCTTGACCCAATTATTGATGGATTCCACCTCACGCGAGTCCTCATGGACGGTGGCAGCAGCCTCAACCTGCTCTATCAGGACACAGTCCGCAAAATGGGAATCGACCCATCAAGGATCAAGCCCACAAAAACTACCTTTAAAGGAGTAATACCAGGTGTAGAGGCCTGCTACACGGGTTCAATCACATTGAAAGTTGTCTTCGGATCCCTGGACAACTTCCGAAGCGAAGAATTAATCTTCGACATCGTCCCCTTCCGCAGTGGCTATCACGCACTGCTCAAACGAACTGCATTCGCTCGATTCAATATAGTGCCACACTATGCTTATCTCAAATTTAAGATGCCCGGACCACGTGGTGTCATAACAGTCAATGGAAACAAGGAGCGCTCCCTCCGTACTAAGGAGCACACTGCGGCCCTAGCAGCAGAAGTACAGAGCAGCCTTATCAAGCAGAACCTTAATTCAGCGGCCAAGCTCCCGGACACTGTCAAACAAGTCCGGACTACTCTACAGCAGGACAGTCCAGCCCGTCAGAAGCTCGACTAGCAATTCGTCCTCCGTCTCAGTCCCGACCAAATGGCGGCATACGTACCGCGCGTACATAACTATGCACTCAAAATACCATGGGCATAGACGGAGGCGTAACTTGATTGTGGTCCACCATACGGCTCCCACATATACTTTTCCTTTTCCTTTTTAGCATTTTTTAGTCTTTTCTTTCACAGGCCCCTTCCGATGGCCTGATCATCGGTCCTTTCGAAGGATAGATACACCAAGGCGGTAAGTAGTACAAGACGTGTGGGGGAATCTCTAGATGTTCCTCTTGACGACCATTCTACCTATTTTCGGGACCCGCACGTAGCTCCCCCTTAGTCTTGACATGTTAAATAGCCAGGTTTCTTATCGCACTACTTGTACAAATACGCTTTGACGTATTAATCAAATTACAATGGAAACAGTTTGCGGGCCAGTTTATGTGGCACTAGCTTACTCCTTCATTTTATTTCGCTATTCTTATCGGTTGCACTCGTACACTTTGGTACGCTTTAATTCGCCAGGGGCTTCATTGTGCTCAATACTACGGCAACAAAGTCCAAACACTTTTTATAGTACAGTTCGGCACCCCGATTTTTAGCATTATATGCATTGACTCTGAATCATGTCTTTGGTCAATAGTTGGGTTGCCCGACTCCTGTGCTTGCTACCTTGCGTTCCGTCCTATCGGCTAGGGTAGTAAAGGGAGAACTACTGCGATTGTGTTTCTGGTTTATCCAAGCAAACACCTCAGTAGAGAAAGCCGAAAACTGACTGTCATGATACGGCGAGAGCTGGTCAGCTATTCGGAGGTTAAAAATCTTTTGCAATTTTTTCCGCATTATGCGACGAATCGGCCTCTACCCGATCAAGTGTCTACAGCACCCTAGTCCGGATTAAATACTAACTAGGGGTTGCGCCTACATTCCTATTGTCAAACTCCTATGGCTAAGTGAGAGTGATAAAGCCACATAGTCTGATTGCCTAGTTCGTTGCGCTAAACACCTCCTTCAAGGACCAAACTCTTGGATCAAGAGTGTTTAGATTCATCCCGAACACCCCCGTACTACCTACGTGGGGGCTGAAGCCGACGACTGGCCAACTCTCAGATTTAACAAAACGGTCGCACAGGAGGTAAAATTTTCAAACAACAAACATTATATTACATAAGACTTTGTTTCACAATACAGGAAGGGATAACATGAATGACTTCATTCAAAGACAATGTCTTTTGAACATTGGCCCTCTACAAAGCGGGATCCCTTCAGGATATCATCAAAATACCGCTCGGGCGGGTGGTGCTCCTTGCCCGCGGGCGGTCCCTTGGTGGCGAGCTTGACCGCGTCCATCTTCACTCACTGCACCTTGACACGGGCAAAGGCCATCCGCGAATCTTCAATGCAGACCGACCGCTTGATGGCATCAAGCCGAGGGCAGGCACCGACCAGCCGCTTCACGAGCCAGAAGTAGCTGTTGGGTATGGTGTCGGCAGGCCATAGACGGATTATCAAATCCTTCATGGCCAGTTTGGCAACCCTGTGCAGTTCGGTCAGCTATTTCAGCTGATCGCTAAAGGGCACCGGATGCTCTGGCGCAAGGTATTGCGACCAGAATAGCTTCTCTGTCGAGCTCCCCTCTTCGGCTCGGAAGAATTCCGCAGCATCGGTAACACTACGCGGCAGATCCACAAACACCCCTAGAGAACTCCAAATCCGGGTCAGTAAGAGAAACCTTTTCTTCACATACTTGCTCTGCATATTAAAGGCCTTACTCGCCGCGATTTTTCTGGCCTCCTGGATTTCCTGGAGGGCGCCCTGGGCTTCAACCCGGGCATCGTGTGCGCTTTGGCGGGCCTTGGCAAGTTCGTACTCCTGCTCCGCAATATTGCGCTCCAAGGACTCGCATTTCTTCACGGCGTCATGGAGCTCCTGTTGGACCTCACCAACCCTGGCCTCGTGTTTCTTGTGAGCGACTTGTTCCTTTTCCGCTCTCTCCTATGCTTCGGCCAACGCCTTCTTGAGGGTCTCCACCTTGGTCGCCGCTCCTACAAAATATCATGGCACTATGGTCAACACAAATCATTCATCCTATCTGAATCTACACAAGGTCATTGCATACCTTGATGGTCCTCCAGCTATTTTTTCATGCGGCCGAGCTCTTCCTCGGTCCGCTCTAGACTCTGCTTCAGTCCGGAGACCTTAGCTGCGTGAGAGGTCGCAGCCAGCAAAGATGCCTGCTTATTCACATAGACACGTATGATTAGTCTCCTGCAAAAAATAGTTGATCCTTTGTCCGGATCTTCTTTTCGAACATCGGACAGTGTCTCAGGGGCTATTGTCTATACTATGGCATTCCTTTTGCATAAATTGCATTTCATACCTCAAAGCCTGTTAGAAGGCTTGTGCAGGCCTCGGCTAGTCCGTTCTTTGCGGATTGAATCCTCTCAACCACCGTACCCATGAGGGTATGGTGTTCCTCAACAATGGAAGCACTTCGCATTGCTTCCAGTAGAGTATCCGGTGCCTCTGGATGGACAGAGGTCACCGGTGGAATTGGTGCACCTCCTTCTTTTGAAGGAGGCTGCATGCCGGATTCCGGAACCGTATAGGTCTCCGGAATTGTATTCGGTTGGGGGCCGGATTGGATATGGCCCCCATCGCCAGTCTCTATGGGGATTTGCTCCCCCATGTGTCCGGCGGCCGAGGATTCACCCTCTGGCGCCACCCTGGTGGCCTCCTGCGTCTCTCCCTAGACTGGGAGGGGGGGGTCCTTCGGGACAGCACCTCGGTGTCATCCATGGCCTTGGAAGAAGAGCCGCCGGAAGGGACCCGCTGTCCATCACCTTCGGATCCAGCAAAGTCCCCAAAGATGAGGATCGCTGGAGGTCGGAATGAGCCAGACTGCAGCGCATAATTCAACATGTTAAAACCATGAAGTAAAGGAGCTGGATATACATGTGCGTCTTTGAGTACTTACGATTCGGCCAGGGGCTTATCCCTGGGGCGCCACTTGGAGCTGATGTCGATGTCCCACGTGGAGTTATCCGTGAGGGAGACCTTCCCCTTCTTGGACGCCTCTGCCTCCAGATGCGTGAAGGCTGCCCTTTTCTTCCTCCCCCCTCCCACGGGGGAGAGTTGCTTTCCTCCTCCTCCTCCTCGTCATTGGTGTGGGAGGAGTGGGTCTCGGCGTCTTCGGACGTCACGTCCGAACTGCCCTTACGGTGGATACCACTCCTGGTCTCCTTGGCCTTCTTCTTGGCCTTCTTCTCCGGCGCTTGGTAGGGCGCCGGAACCAGCATCTTCGTCAGAAGAGGGATTGCTGGGTCTTCGGGCAGCGGAGCCAGACACTGGATCCGCTCCGCCTTCTTTGTCCAGCCCTGAACAAACAAATAGAGAAGCTTAGGCGCCTTCCTTGAGTATGCAAATAAAGGATACACCTTGAAAAACAAAAAACTTCCCGAACTGGTGGGATGGGCCAGGTCGTGCCCACGGTCCTCGGTCGTCGCCGGCCACGTCTCGTTGGCCTTAAAGAGCACCTTCCAGATGTCTTCATGCGTTGTGCCGAAGAACTATTGCAAGGTCCGGTGCTCGACCGGATCGAACTCCCACAAATGGCATGCCCAGCTTTGGCACGGAAGGATCCGACGAACAAGCATCACCTGGATCACATTGACAAGCTTGATGTTCTTGTCTACCATGCTCCTGATGCGCGTCTGAAGCAATGTCAGCTCGGCCGACGTAGACCAGTCCATGCCCATCTCTAGCCAGGAGGTGAGCTACATCGGGGCTCTGGACTAGAATTCGGGAGCCGCGGCCCAGGTGGCGTCGCGAGGCTCTGTCATAGAACCACTGCTGTTGCCACCCTTTGACGGTCTCCACAAAGGTACCTCTGGGCCATAAGATGTTGGGCATCTTGCTCACCATGGTGCCTCCGCACTCTGTGTTTTGACCGCCCACCACCTTTGGCTTCACATTGAAGACCTTTAACCACAATCTGAAGTGGGGTGGGATGCGGAGGAAGACCTCGCACACGACAATAAATGCCGAGATGTTGAGGAAGGAGTTGGGGGCCAGATCGTGGAAATCCAGCCCGTAGTAGAACATGAGTCCGCGGACGAATGGGTGGAGAGGGAATCCCAATCCACGGACGAAGTGGGGGGTGAATACCACCCTCTCAAGGGGCTCCGGGGTGGGGATGATCTGCCCCGTTGCTGGAAGCCGGTGGGCGATTTCCGGGGCTAAGTACCCAGCCTTCTGAAGCTTCGTGATGTCCTTCTCCTTGACGGAGGAAACCATCCACTTGCCCTGCGCTCCAAATCCCCACTCGCCTTAAAACTCACCTATTCCGTAAGGGACGTGCAGACGATGCGGTTGGATTACCCACGCCTGTATTGATGAGAATCCCGCAATAAGGGGACACGATCTCTGCTTCGACGAGACGTGCCAATAAAACCGCATCTTGAAACATGGAGTGGGAGGCTAAAGAACGGTTCGAAATAATGACCGGGAAGCAACGTGATGTCACGCTACAAAAGTTGTCAGCAGATTGGGCTCGTGAAATATCATATTCTCTGCGTGTGTGTGTGTGTGTGGTACTTGTTTTGCAGAGCCAGACTTGTTTTTTGTGTTTGAAGGCTGCTTTGGAGTATTCAAAGGAGGAACCCGCCTTGCAATGCCGAAGACAATCTGCGCACTGGACACATCGTCATTGAAGCCTAGTTCAGGGGCTACTGAGGGAGTCCTGGATTAAGGGGTCCTCGGACGTCCGGCCTGTGTGACATGGGACGAACTATTAGGCCATGAAGATACAAGATAAAATACTTCTTCCCATGTCCGGATGGGACTCTCCTTTGCGTGGATGGCAAGCTTGGCGTTCGGATATGTAGATTTCTTCCTTTGTAAACCGACTCTGTACAATCCTAGGCCCCTCCAGTGTCTATATAAACCGGAGGGTTTAGTCCATAGAGACAATCACAATCATACAGGCTAGACTTCTAGGGTTTTGAAGGAAATATGCCCTAGAGGCAATAATAAAGTTATTATTTATTTCCTTATATCATGATAAATGTTTATTATTCATGCTAGAATTTTATTAACCGGAAACATGATACATGTGTGAATACATAGACAAACAGAGTGTCACTAGTATGCCTCTACTTGACTAGCTCGTTTATCAAAGATGGTTATGTTTCCTAACCATAGACATGAGTTGTCATTTGATAAACGGGATCACATCATTAGGAGAATGATGTGATTGACTTGACCCATTTCGTCAGCTTAGCACTTGATCATTTTAGTTTACTGTTGTTGCTTTCTTCATGACTTATACATGTTCCTATGACTATGAGATTATATAACTGCCGATTACCGGAGGAACACTTTGTGTGCTACCAAACGTCACAACATAACTGGGTGATTATAAAGGTGCTCTACAGGTGTCTCCGATGGTGCTTGTTGAGTTGGCATAGATCAAGATTATGATTTGTCACTCCGATTGTCGGAGAGGTATCTCTGGGCCCACTCGGTAATGCACATCACTATAAACCTTGCAAGAATTGTAACTAATGAGTTAGTTGCGGGATGATGCATTACAGAACGAGTAAAGAGACTTGCCGGTAACGAGATTGAACTAGGTATTGAGATACCGACGATCGAATCTTGGGCAAGTAACATACCGATGACACAGGAACAACGTATGCTGTTATGCGGTTTGACCGATAAAGATCTTCGTAGAATATGTGGGAGCCAATATGAACATCCAGGTTCCTCTATTGGTTATTGACCGGAGACGTGTCTCGGTCATGTCTACATAGTTCTCGAACCCGTAGGGTCCGCACGCTTAAAGTTCGGTGACAATCGGTATTATGAGTTTTTGTGTTTTGATGTACCGAAGGTAGTTCAGAGTCCCGGATATGATCACGGACATGACGAGGAGTCTCGAAATGGTCGAGACGTAAAGATCGATATATTGGACGACTATATTCGGACACCGGAAGTGTTCCGGATGATTTCGGAGAAAACCGGAGTGCCGGAGGGTTACCGGAACCCCCCGGAAGAAATAATGGGCCTTATGGGCCTTAGTGGAGAGAGAGAGGGCTGGCCTAGGGCAGGTCGCGCACCCCTCCCCCTCTGGACCGAATTGGACTAGGAGAATGGGGCGGCGCCCCCCTTTCCTTCTTCCTCTCCCCCTTCCTTTCCCCCTCCTAGTAGGAGTAGGAAAGAGGGGAGTCCTACTCCTACTAGGAGGAGGACTCCTGCTCCTGGCGTGCCATAGAGGGCCGGCCGGCCTCCCCCCTTGCTCCTTTATATATGGGGGCAGGGGGGCACCTCTAGACACACAAGTTGATCATTGATCCCTTAGCCGTGTGCGGTGCCCCCTCCACCATAATCCACCTCGATCATATCGTAGCGGTGCTTAGGCGAAGCCCTGCGTCGATAGCAACATCATCACCATCAACACGCCGTTGTGCTGACGGAACTCTCCCGTGAAGCTCTGCTGGATCGGAGTTCGTGGGACGTCATCGAGCTGAACGTGTGCTGAACTCGGAGGTGTCGTGCGTTCGGTACTTGGATCGGTCGGACCATGAAGACGTTCGACTACATCAACCGCGTTCTCATAACGCTTCCGCTTACGGTCTACGAGGGTACGTGGACGATACTCTTCCCTCTCGTTGCTATGCACCACCATGATCTTGCGTGTGCGTAGGATTTTTTTTTGAAATTACTACGTTCCCCAACAGGTTTAGCAATAACGATCTCGTGGTAGATCAACTCTTGTAATCCTCATATTCATCAAGATCAATCAAGCAAGACGTAGGGTATACCTCCATCAAGAGGGCCCGAACCTAGGTAAAACATCGTGTCCCCTGTCTCCTGTTACCATCGACCGTAGACGCACAGTTCGAGACCCCCTACCCGAGATCCGCCGGTTTTGACACCGACAGTGACTAGGTGATCAATCTGGCCGCTCGCAAGGTCAGGGTCGTAGGTCGGTGATGAGGTGGCTGAGCCATCGAGGCCGCGCGCCAGGGACGCACGAATAGTCGGCGTGTGCATGCGGCCCACGCCTGAGAGGGGTGCAAGCTGCACATCACAATGCAGCTGGGCCACGCATCATGTGTGACGCGGCGCAAGGGCCGACGGATAGATGCACCTGAGCGGGGTGGAGGTGAGGTGATGTAGGATGTTTGGTCTATGATGAGGTGTTGGACTAGATCCGGTTGAATCTAGAACAAAATTTGAAAAGTTGATTGTGGTAATATCTGCTACAAAGCAATCATTATATGGGAAAAATGTACTAGTATTTTTTAGAAACAACCTACACACTAGGAACCACACAAAATTAGCTGAGTTCGCGATATGGTGGCAAGAGTACGTGCTCCACAACCCAAAATGGGAGGGGTGCGTGCTCAACCAGGTTGGGAGGTGATCATTGATACGTCTCCAACACATCTATAATTTTTGATTGCTCCATGCTATATTATCTACTATTTTGGGCAATATTGGGCTTTATTATCCACTTTTATATTACTTTTGGGACTAACCTATTAACCGGAGGCCCGGCCCAGATTTGTTGTTTTATGCCTATTTCAGTGTTTCGAAGAAAAGCAATATCAAACGGAGTCGAAACGGAACGAAATCAACTGGAGAAGTTATTTTTGGAAGGAAAGCTACCCAGGGAACTTGGAGTGGACGTCAGGGGAGACACGGGCTGCCCACGAGGGTGGGGGGTGTGCCCACCCCCCTAGGGCGCGCCCCCTGCCTCGTGGGGCCCCCGTGGCTCCTCCAACGTACTTCATGCACCCATATATATCGTCGTACCCTAAAACTTCCAGAACAGAGATTAGATCGGGAGTTCCGCCGCCAGATGCCTCCGTAGCCACCGAAAGCCAATCTAGACCCGTTCCGGCACCCTGCCGGAGGGGTAATCCTTCTCCGGTGTCCATCTTCATCATCCCGGTGCTCTCCATGACGAGGAGGGAGTAGTTCTCCCTCGGGGTTGAGGGTATGTACCAGTAGCTATGTGTTTGATCTCTCTCTCTCTCTCTCTCTCGTGTTCTTGAGATGATACGATCTTGATGTATCGCGAGCTTTGCTATTATAGTTGGATCTTATGTTTCTCCTCCCCCTCTACTCTCTTGTAATGAATTGAGTTTCCCTTTTGGAGTTATCTTCTCGGATTGAGTCTTTAAAGATTTGAGAACACTTGATGTATGTCTTGCCATGGATATCTGTGGTGACAATGGGATATCACGTGATTCACTTGATGTATGTTTTGGTGATCAACTTGCGGGTTCCACCCATGAACCTATGCATAGGGGTTGGCACATGTTTTCGTCGTGATTCTCCGGTAGAACTTTGGGGCACTCTTTGAGATCCTTTGTGTTGGTTGAATAGATGAATCTGGGATTGTGTGATGCATATCGTATAATCATGCCCACGGATACTTGAGGTGACATTGGAGTATCTAGGTGACATTAGGGTTTTGGTTGATTTGTATCTTAAGGTGTTATTCTAGTACGAACTCTAGGGCTGTTTGTGACACTTATAGGAATAGCCAACG
The DNA here is from genome assembly GCF_002162155.2 of Triticum dicoccoides. Classification (NCBI taxonomy): domain Eukaryota; kingdom Viridiplantae; phylum Streptophyta; class Magnoliopsida; order Poales; family Poaceae; genus Triticum; species Triticum dicoccoides. The sequence continues at coordinate 641,325,338 of NC_041386.1, forward strand.
GATTGATTGGAAAGAATAACTTTGAGGTGGTTTCGTACCCTACCATAATCTCTTCGTTCGTTCTCCGCTATTAGTGACTTTGGAGTGACTCTTTGTTGCATGTTGAGGGATAGTTTTATGATCCAATTATGTTAGTATTGTTGAGGGAACTTACACTAGTGAAAGTATGAACCCTAGGCCTTATTTCCTATCATTGCAATACCGTTTACGCTCACTTTTATCACTTGCTACCTTGCTGTTTTTATAATTTCAGGTTACAAATACCTTTATCTACTATCCATATACCACTTGTTTCACCATCTCTTCGCCGAACTAGTGCACCTATACAATTTACCATTGTATTGGGTGTGTTGGGGACACAAGAGACTCTTTGTTATTTGGTTGCAGGGTTGCTTGAGAGAGACCATCTTCATCCTACGCCTCCTACGGATTGATAAACCTTAGGTCATCCACTTGAGAGAAATTTGCTACTGTCCTACAAACCTCTGCACTTGGAGGCCCAATAACGTCTACAAGAAGAAGGTTGTGTAGTAGACATCAATCATAGGCGGAGGGTGGGGGAGGTCTGGTCTAGAGTGGAGAAACACAGGAAAGGCTCCTTACCATTGGGACGACGGTTGCAATCGGATACTAGAAATCCTAGGTAAGGGGCGGCGGATGCTGACGCCAGGGGGAGGGGCGAAGGAGGCTACATATATGGCAGGAAAGAACGGAGGGGTTTCGAGCATTTTGGGATTTTGTAAGCCCGCCCCTGGGCAGTCATC
>NC_041386.1:641326307-641328005 GCF_002162155.2 Triticum dicoccoides
TAATATAAAGGGAGAATATTGTATTGCTTTGTCGGTTAGGCCTGACCCAAGGAACGGACTAATGGGTTGTGGTTGTCATAGCGGTTGCCGTTGCTGGACTTCATGATGAGTTAGAACGCATGAGCGAAATCACTAGTTAAGGAGTACACTTGCGAAGGTAACCCCAAACTATAGGATGATGACAAGTGTTGCAATGCATGTGCGCCACTTTTTGCCACCAAGGAGTTTGGATGGGTATTCTCACCAACATGTGAGGTATGGAAGGCTGGCTATTTGTGCTTTCTTTTTTCACTTGTTCTCTTTGTTTTTTTTCTCATTTGTATTCTTTTTTATTTTTTGGTTTTCTTCATATTCTTTAGTTTTCTTTGGTTTTCTTTTTGTTTCTTTGTCGGTTTTAATAGGTTTTCCTTTTCTAACCTATGCCTATTTACTCTCAATACACAATGTACATTTGTAGCACACGTATGAAACATTTTCTTTCACAAATTGGACAATTTTCAAATATATGATATAATTTTTTTAAATAGATATTTTGAGCACTTTTTTGAATACATGGTAACATTTTCGGAACACATTTGGACATTTTTATAAACCATAGACCATTTTTAGACTACACGAACATTTTTTACATTGTCTACAAATTTCAAAAATAAATTACAGACATTTTTTGGACACAATTTAATATATTTTTACAATGTGACATACACTTTTGTAATGGAACCAAACATTTGTCAACCTATGAGAACATTATTTATATTATATTATATATTTTTAGTGTCACGAATATTTAAAAAATTCTTTAAAATGTCGTATACATGTTTTACCAGTACGAAACATGTTTTTGCATTACATAAACTTTTTTTACATTGTATAAAATTTATTCAAAATTTCACAAACACTCTTTTTAAACTCATGAAATTTTTCTTAATGTAACATAGATTTTTTAAAATGTACTAAACCATTTTGTTTGAATTATGCAGACATTGTTTTTATATTTTATAAATTTATTCTTAATGCTACTTATATTTGTTAAACACATGACAGTTTTAAAATGCCACAAACATTTTTCATACACATGATTAGTATTTTTCTATACAGGTTCAACATTTTCAAATGTATGATTAACATTTTTCCATGTAAAGTGTTTTCTAAAATATAAATAATATTAAGAACAATAAAAAATAAAACAAAAGATGTAAAAAATGAAAAGATATGGGCGACGTCAGCCTGACGAGGCCACTTTCTTACTATGCCGGCCCGCAACGGCTCTCTACAAGTGAGCCTGCATTAGGTATCGTTGCGAGCGGCACATAGTTACGAAGGGGCCGAAGCTGAGCATTTTCTTCTCATGCCACGGAAGTACCACCGATATGATATGACGGTGTATCTCCCTTAAATACCTGAGATTCTTTTTACCATGGTCGAACTAGAAAATTTAAGAAATCGATACCGCTAACTGTATAAGAAAGTAATAGAATCCGTTAAAAGTAATATAATTATTTTTTGGCTAGCAGATATTTGGTCTATGATGAGGTGCCGGACTAGATCGGCTTGAATCTAGAAAAAAATTGGAAAACTAATTGTGGTAACATGTGCTAGAAAGCAAGCCTTATATGTGAAAAATGTATTGGTATTTTCTAGAAACAAACTAGACACTAGGAACCACAACCCAAAAATACACGCCCTGCAACCCAAAAA
>NC_041386.1:641328849-641344935 GCF_002162155.2 Triticum dicoccoides
GTTGGGCCTAACCCAAGCAACAAAAACTCTCTGATGTCGTGACAAATGATGCAGCGCATGTGCACCACTTTTCTCTACCATGGAGTTTTAATGGGTTTTCTCACCATTGCATGATGGATGAAAAGCTGGTTGTTTGCATGATGGATGAAAAGCTGGTTGTTTGTGATTACTTTTTTGGGCTAATTACATTTGAGCTTCTAGTTGGGGCACACCCGTTTGATTTACCTCTAATTTTAAAAAAAAACCTTTGGTCTTGCCCAAGTGTGGTTTATTATACTTCTACCCTTTCGGTTTCGCGTAAAAGAAATGCCCCCCATGATAGGAGTATTTCCTAATGGCATGACCGTAAATAGATCATGGGCATGCCAGTATATACATTCGTATAGAAATAAATGAAAGGGACGATAACATATAAAAATACTGCTTTATTAATTCTCTTGAGAATTATAAAGTGTGGTTTCTCACATGATCACATATATTGCGCCATGGACAAATAGATCTGACGAGTATCCAACGATTGTAGAGATTCTGGTTCCCGGAGCCTCGTAAGATAATCCGATTAATTACATCTGCTGGTAATCCTGCAGAACACCTTCGATTAAGATGCACTCATGGTCGTCTTCTTAAACTTGAAATGTTCTCAAGATGTATTGAGAGATAACAGTGGCATACTATCCCAAAGCTTCGTGGGTCTTTGGTATGAAACATCGGGCCTGGTCGACACAGGGTTCGGAGTAAAGCATCAAAATTTGTTCGGACTCGTGGGTTAGGACAAAAGGATTCCTGCCTCCTCGGTCATGGAAAGAGGTAATGTCTTCTAGCCTCGTCGGTCAAAGAGATAATGTGTCCAACCTCGTCGGCCAAGACTTATCAATATTTTCGGCCTCGTCGGTCACGAAAAATACATGTTGCAATAGACTTCTGAATATATATGCGCCATCACTGTTAACTACTTGCATGTGTCATGAGCCAATTTATCTTTAATCATGAAGCCAAGCTCCATAGAAGCATCTACAACCGGACTTGGCAAATCCGCCCCCTATACATCCGCGGACGCGCCCGAGCATATGCCCGCGGATGCGTCCGGACGAACCCTCATATTTCGCTCCCGGCATTCACATATCTCAAATCCGGACTCTCAAATCCATGCACATCGATCATACAAGCCATTGTCGCATGTATGCTGGTACAAAACATAAATAGTGTTTACATAAAATTTATTTTAAGTGCACAACTTAAACATCAGCTCCTTGGTTTCCATTATGAGTCCACATATGGTCTACAAGATCATTGAGTAGTTGCGCGCGCATCTGATGATCTCAAAGATTCGGATGCATCCGCAGAAAGTACATAAGCTGAGTTGCATCTTGATCTTCTAGGATTTCAACTTGTTCCGCAGGTGCTTCAAAATCATTGGTTTGGGCTACACCATCACCCCATCCTCGACAATCATATTGTGTAAAATAACAAACATGTCATGAACTGCCGCAAAGTTTCTGATTCCCACATCATTGCAGCCCCACGAACAACCCAGCGAGCTTGAAGCACACCAAATGCCCTCTCCACATCCTTCCTACTCACTTCCTGCATTGTTGCAAAATGGCTCTGTTTATTGCCATGCGGTTCGGATATGGTCTTGACAAACGCCGCCCACTGAGAATAGATGTCATCGGCAAGATAGTATCCCATGTTGTAATCTCGGCCATGGACGGTGTAGTTGCACAACGGTGATTCCCCATTGCAAAGCCTCCTGAACATCGGAGATCATTAAAGCACGTTGATGTTGTTGTGAGAACCCGGTATTCCAAAGAAAGCATGCCAAATCAATAAGTCATGTGATGCCACCGCTTCTAGTATGATGGTGGCCTCTTTGGTGTGACCATCATACATTCCCCGCAAACCTTTGGGACAGTTCTTGAAGGAAATATGCCCTAGAGGCAATAATAAAGTTATTATTTATTTCCTTATAATCATGATAAATGTTTATTATTCATGCTAGAATTGTATTTTCCGGAAACATAATACATGTGTGAATACATAGACAAACAGAGTGTCACTAGTATGCCTCTACTTGACTAGCTCGTTAATCAAAGATGGTTATGTTTCCTAACCATGAACAATGAGTTGTTATTTGATTAACGAGGTCACATCATTAGTAGAATGATCTGATTGACATGACCCATTCCATTAGCTTAGCACCTGATCGTTTAGTATGTTGCTATTGCTTTCTTCATGACTTATACATGTTCCTACGACTATGAGATTATGCAACTCCCGTTTACCGGAGGAACACTTTGGGTACTACCAAACGTCACAACGTAAATGGGTGATTATAAAGGAGTACTACAGGTGTCTCCAATGGTCGATGTTGGGTTGGCGTATTTCGAGATTAGGATTTGTCACTCCGATTGTCGGAGAGGTATCTCTGGGCCCTCTTCGGTAATACACATCACATAAGCCTTGCAAGCATTACAACTAATATGTTAGTTGTGAGATGATGTATTACGGAACGAGTAAAGAGACTTGCCGTTAACGAGATTGAACTAGGTATTGGATACCGACGATCGAATCTCGGGCAAGTAACATACCGATGACAAAGGGAACAACGTATGTTGTTATGCGGTCTGACCGATAAAGATCTTCGTAGAATATGTAGGAGCCAATATGGGCATCCAGGTCCCGCTATTGGTTATTGACCAGAGACATGTCTCGGTCATGTCTACATTGTTCTCGAACCCGTAGGGTCCGCACGCTTAAGGTTACGATGACAGTTATATTATGAGTTTATGCATTTTGATGTACCGAAGGTTGTTCGGAGTCCCGGATGTGATCACGGACATGACGAGGAGTCTCGAAATGGTCGAGACGTAAAGATTGATATATTTGGAAGCCTATGTTTGGACATCGGAAGTGTTCCGGGTGAAATCGGGATTTTACCGGGTTACCGGGAGGTTACCGGAACCCCCCGGGAGCCATATGGGCCATCATGGGCCTTAGTGGAAAGGAGAAAGGGGCAGCCCAAGGTGGCTGCGCCTCTTTCCCCTCCCCTAGTCCTATTAGGACTAGGAGAAGGTGGCCGGCCCCCCTCTCTCCCTTCCCCTCCGAGGAATCCTAGTTGGACTAGGATTGGGGGGAGGAATCCTACTCCCAGAGGGAGTAGGACTCTCCTGCGCCTCCCTCTTTGGCCGGCCAGCCTCCCCTCCTCTCCTCCTTTATATACGGAGGCAGGGGCACCTCTAAACACACAAGTTGACACAAGTTGATCCACGTGATCGATTCCTTAGCCGTGTGCGGTGCCCCCTGCCACCATATTCCTCGCTAATACTGTAGCGGAGTTTAGGCGAAGCCCTGCTGCTGTAGTTCATCAAGATCGTCACCACGCCGTCGTGCTGACGAAACTCTTCCCCGACACTTTGCTGGATCGGAGTCCGGGGATCGTCATCGAGCTGAACGTGTGCTCGAACTCGGAGGTGCCGTAGTTTCGGTGCTTGATCGGTTGGATCGTGAAGACGTACGACTACTTCCTCTACGTCGTGTCATTGCTTCCGCAGTCGGTCTGCGTTGGGTACGTAGACAACACTCTCCTCTCGTTGCTATGCATCACATGATCCTGTGTGCGCGTAGGAAATTTTTTGAAATTACTACGAAACCCAACAGTGGCATCCGAGCCTAGGTTAATGATGTTGATGTTATATGCACGAGTAGAACACAAGTGAGTTGTGGACGATACAAGTCATACTGCCTACCAGCATGTCATATTTTGGTTCAGTGGTATTGTTGGACGAGACGACCCGGACCAACCTTACGCGTACGCTTACGCGAGACCGGTTCCCTCGACGTGCTTTGCACAGAGATGGCTTGCGGGCGACTGCCTCTCCAACTTTAGTTGAACCAAGTATGGCTACGCCCGGTCCTTGCGAAGGTTAAAACGGAGTCTATTTGACAAACTATCGTTGTGGTTTTGATGCGTAGGTGAGATTGGTTCTTACTTAAGCCCGTAGCAGCCACGTAAAACATGCAACAACAAAGTAGAGGACGTCTAACTTGTTTTTGCAGGGCATGTTGTGATGTGATATGGTCAAGGCATGATGCTGAATTTTATTGTATGAGATGATCATGTTTTGTAACCAAGTTATCGGCAACTGGCAGGAGCCATATGGTTGTCGCTTTATTGTATGCAATGCAATCATGATGTAATGCTTTACTTTATTACTAAACGGTAGTGATAGTCGTGGAAGCATAAGATTGGCGAGACGACAACGATGCTACGATGGAGATCAAGGTGTCGCGCCGGTGACGATGGTGATCATGACGGTGCTTCGGAGATGGAGATCACAAGCACAAGATAATGATGGCCATATCATATCACTTATATTGATTGCATGTGATGTTTATCTTTTTATGCATCTTATCTTGCTTTGATTGACGGTAGCATTATAAGATGATCTCTCACTAAATTATCAAGAAGTGTTCTCCCTGAGTATGCACCGTTGCAAAAGTTCTTCGTGCTGAGACACCACGTGATGATCGGGTGTGATAGGCTCTACGTTCAAATACAACGGGTGCAAAACAGTTGCGCACGCAGAATACTCAGGTTAAACTTGACGAACCTAGCATATGCAGATATGGCCTTGGAACACGGAGACCGAAAGGTCGAGCGTGAATCATATAGTAGATATGATCAACATAATGATGTTCACCGATGAAACTACTCCATCTCACGTGATGATCGGACATGGTTTAGTTGATTTGGATCACGTGATCACTTAGAGGATTAGAGGGATATCTATCTAAGTGGGAGTTCTTTAATAATATGATTAATTGAACTTAAAATTTATCATGAACTTAGTCCCTGATAGTATCTTGCTTGTTTATGTTGATTGTAGATAGATGGCTCGTGCTGTTGTTCCGTTAAATTTTAATGCGTTCCTTGAGAAAGCAAAGTTGAAAGATGATGGTAGCAATTACACGGACTGGGTCCGTAACTTGAGGATTATCCTCATTGCTGCACAGAAGAATTACGTCCTGGAAGCACCGCTGGGTGCCAGGCCTGCTGCTGGAGCAACGCCAGATGTTATGAACGTCTGGCAGAGCAAAGCTGATGACTACTCGATAGTTCAGTGTGCCATGCTTTACGGCTTAGAAGCGGGACTTCAACGACGTTTTGAACGTCATGGAGCATATGAGATGTTCCAGGAGTTGAAGTTAATATTTCAAGCAAATGCCCGGATTGAGAGATATGAAGTCTCCAATAAGTTCTATAGCTGCAAGATGGAAGAGAACAGTTCTGTCAGTGAGCATATACTCAAAATGTCTGGGTATAATAATCACTTGATTCAATTGGGAGTTAATCTTCCAGATGATTGCGTCATTGACAGAATTCTCCAATCACTGCCACCAAGCTACAAGAGCTTCGTGATGAACTATAATATGCAAGGGATGAACAAGACTATTCCCGAGCTCTTCGCAATGCTAAAAGCTGCGGAGGTAGAAATCAAGAAGGAGCATCAAGTGTTGATGGTTAACAAGACCACTAGTTTCAAGAAAAAGGGCAAAGGGAAGGAAATGGGGAACTTCAAAAAGAACGGCAAGCAAGTTGCTGCTCAAGAGAAGAAACCCAAGTCTAGACCTAAGCCTGAAACTGAGTGCTTCTACTGCAAGCAGACTGGTCACTGGAAGCGGAACTGCCCCAAGTATTTGGCGGATAAGAAGGATGGCAAGGTGAACAAAGGTATATGTGATATACATGTTATTGATGTGTACCTTACCAATGCTCGCAGTAGCACCTGGGTATTTGATACTGGTTCTGTTGCTAATATTTGCAACTCGAAACAGGGACTACAGAATAAGCGGGCACTGGCAAAGGACGAGGTGACGATGCGCGTGGGAAACGGTTCCAAAGTCGATGTGATCGCGGTCGGCACGCTACCTCTACATCTACCTTCGGGATTAATATTAGACCTAAATAATTGTTATTTGGAGCCAGCGTTGAGCATGAACATTATATCTGGATCTTGTTTAATGCGAGACGGTTATTCATTTAAATCAGAGAATAATGGTTGTTCTATTTATATGAGTAATATCTTTTATGGTCATGCACCCTTGAAGAGTGGTCTATTCTTACTAAATCTCGATAGTAGTAATACACATATTCATAATGTTGAAACCAAAAGATACAGAGTTGATAATGAAAGTGCAACTTATTTGTGGCACTGTCGTTTAGGTCATATCGGTGTAAAACGCATGAAGAAACTCCATACTAATGGACTTTTGGAACCACTTGATTATGAATCACTTGGTACTTGCGAACCGTGCCTCATGGGCAAGATGACTAAAACACTGTTCTCCGGTACTATGGAGAGAGCAACAGATTTGTTGGAAATCATACATACCGATGTATGTGGTCCGATGAATATTGAGGCTCGTGGCGGATATCGTTATTTTCTCACCTTCACAGATGATTTGAGCAGATATGGATATATCTACTTAATGAAGCATAAGTCTGAAACATTTGAAAAGTTCAAAGAATTTCAGAGTGAAGTTGAAAATCATCGTAACAAGAAAATAAAGTTTCTACGATCTGATCGTGGAGGAGAATATTTGAGTTACGAGTTTGGTGTACATTTGAAAAACTGTGGAATAGTTTCGCAACTCACGCCCCCCGGAACACCACAGCGTAATGGTGTGTCCGAACGTCGTAATCGTACTTTACTAGATATGGTGCGATCTATGATGTCTCTTACAGATTTACCGCTATCATTTTGGGGATATGCTTTAGAGACGGCCGCATTCATGTTAAATAGGGCACCATCAAAATCCGTTGAGACGACGCCTTATGAACTATGGTTTGGCAAGAAACCAAAGTTGTCGTTTCTTAAAGTTTGGGGCTGCGATGCTTCAACCTGATAAGCTCGAACCCAAATCGGAGAAATATGTATTCATAGGATACCCAAAGGAAACTGTTGGGTACACCTTCTATCACAGATCCGAAGGCAAAACATTTGTTGCTAAGAATGGATCATTTCTAGAGAAGGAGTTTCTCTCGAAAGAAGTGAGTGGGAGGAAAGTAGAACTTGACGATGTAACTGTACCTGCTCCCTTACTGGAAAGTAGTTCATCACAGAAAACTGTTTCAGTGACACCTACACCAGTTAGTGAGGAAGCCAATGATAATGATCATGAAACTTCAGATCAAGATACTACTGAACTTCGTAGATCAACCAGAGTAAGATCCGCACCAGAGTGGTACGGTAATCCTGTTCTGGAGGTCATGCTACTAGATCATGATGAACCTACGAACTATGAAGAAGCGATGGTGAGCCCAGATTCCGCAAAGTGGCTAGAAGCCATGAAATCTGAGATGGGATCCATGTATGAGAACAAAGTATGGACTTTGGTTGACTTGCCCGATGATCGGCAAGCGATTGAGAATAAATGGATCTTTAAGAAGAAGACTGACGCTGATGGTAATGTTACTGTCTACAAAGCTCGACTTGTCGCAAAAGGTTTTCGGCAAGTTCAAGGAATTGACTACGATGAGACCTTCTCACCTATAGCGATGCTTAAGTCCGTCCGAATCATGTTAGCAATTGCCGCATTTTATGATTATGAAATTTGGCAAATGGATGTCAAAACTGCATTCCTGAATGGATTCCTGGAAGAAGAGTTGTATATGATGCAACCAGAAGGTTTTGTCGATCCAAAGGGAGCTAACAAAGTGTGCAAGCTCCAGCGATCCATTTATGGACTGGTGCAAGCCTCTCGGAGTTGGAATAAACGTTTTGATAGTGTGATCAAAGCATTTGGTTTTATACAGACTTTTGGAGAAGCCTGTATTTACAAGAAAGTGAGTGGGAGCTCTGTAGCATTTCTGATATTATATGTGGATGACATATTACTGATTGGAAATGATATAGAATTTCTGGATAGCATAAAGGGATACTTGAATAAAAGTTTTTCAATGAAAGACCTCGGTGAAGCTGCTTACACATTAGGCATTAAGATCTATAGAGACAGATCAAGACGCTTAATTGGACTTTCACAAAGCACATACCTTGACAAAATTTTGAAGAAATTCAAAATGGATCAAGCAAAGAAAGGGTTCTTGCCTGTGTTACAAGGTGTGAAATTGAGTAAGACTCAATGCCCGACCACTGCAGAAGATAGAGAGAATATGAAAGATGTTCCCTATGCATCAGCCATAGGCTCTATCATGTATGCAATGCTGTGTACCAGACCTGATGTGTGCCTTGCTATAAGTTTAGCAGGGAGGTACCAAAGTAATCCAGGAATGGATCACTAGACAGCGGTCAAGAACATCCTGAAATACCTGAAAAGGACTAAGGATATGTTTCTCGTATATGGAAGTGACAAAGAGCTCATCGTAAAAGGTTACGTTGATGCAAGCTTTGACACTGATCCGGACGATTCTAAATCGCAAACCGGATACGTGTTTACATTAAACGGTGGAGCTGTCAGTTGGTGCAGTTCTAAACAAAGCGTCGTAGCGGGATCTACATGTGAAGCGGAATACATAGCTGCTTCGGAAGCAGCAAATGAAGGAGTCTGGATGAAGGAGTTCATATCCGATCTAGGTGTCATACCTAGTGCATCGGGTCCAATGAAAATCTTTTGTGACAATACTGGTGCAATTGCCTTGGCAAAGGAATCCAGATTTCACAAAAGGACCAAACACATCAAGAGACGCTTCAACTCCATCCGGGATCTAGTCCAGGTGGGAGACAGAGAGATTTGCAAGATACATACGGATCTGAATATTGCAGACCCGTTGACTAAGCCTCTTCCACGAGCAAAACATGATCAGCACCAAAACTCCATGGGTGTTAGATTCATTACAGTGTAATCTAGATTATTGACTCTAGTGCAAGTGGGAGACTGAAGGAAATATGCCCTAGAGGCAATAATAAAGTTATTATTTATTTCCTTATAATCATGATAAATGTTTATTATTCATGCTAGAATTGTATTTTCCGGAAACATAATACATGTGTGAATACATAGACAAACAGAGTGTCACTAGTATGCCTCTACTTGACTAGCTCGTTAATCAAAGATGGTTATGTTTCCTAACCATGAACAATGAGTTGTTATTTGATTAACGAGGTCACATCATTAGTAGAATGATCTGATTGACATGACCCATTCCATTAGCTTAGCACCTGATCGTTTAGTATGTTGCTATTGCTTTCTTCATGACTTATACATGTTTCTACGACTATGAGATTATGCAACTCCCGTTTACCGGAGGAACACTTTGGGTACTACCAAACGTCACAACGTAAATGGGTGATTATAAAGGAGTACTACAGGTGTCTCCAATGGTCGATGTTGGGTTGGCGTATTTCGAGATTAGGATTTGTCACTCCGATTGTCGGAGAGGTATCTCTGGGCCCTCTCGGTAATACACATCACATAAGCCTTGCAAGCATTACAACTAATATGTTAGTTGTGAGATGATGTATTACGGAACGAGTAAAGAGACTTGCCGTTAACGAGATTGAACTAGGTATTGGATACCGACGATCGAATCTCGGGCAAGTAACATACCGATGACAAAGGGAACAACGTATGTTGTTATGCGGTCTGACCGATAAAGATCTTCGTAGAATATGTAGGAGCCAATATGGGCATCCAGGTCCCGCTATTGGTTATTGACCAGCGACATGTCTCGGTCATGTCTACATTGTTCTCGAACCCGTAGGGTCCGCACGCTTAAGGTTACGATGACAGTTATATTATGAGTTTATGCATTTTGATGTACCGAAGGTTGTTCGGAGTCCCGGATGTGATCACGGACATGACGAGGAGTCTCGAAATGGTCGAGACGTAAAGATTGATATATTGGAAGCCTATGTTTGGACATCGGAAGTGTTCCGGGTGAAATCGGGATTTTACCGGGTTACCGGGAGGTTACCGGAACCCCCCGGGAGCCATATGGGCCATCATGGGCCTTAGTGGAAAGGAGAAAGGGGCAGCCCAAGGTGGCTGCGCCTCTTTCCCCTCCCCTAGTCCTATTAGGACTAGGAGAAGGTGGCCGGCCCCCCTCTCTCCCTTCCCCTCCGAGGAATCCTAGTTGGACTAGGATTGGGGGGAGGACTCCTACTCCCAGAGGGAGTAGGACTCTCCTGCGCCTCCCTCTTTGGCCGGCCAGCCTCCCCTCCTCTCCTCCTTTATATACGGAGGCAGGGGCACCTCTAAACACACAAGTTGACACAAGTTGATCCACGTGATCGATTCCTTAGCCGTGTGCGGTGCCCCCTGCCACCATATTCCTCGATAATACTGTAGCGGAGTTTAGGCGAAGCCCTGCTGCTGTAGTTCATCAAGATCGTCACCACGCCGTCGTGCTGACGAAACTCTTCCCCGACACTTTGCTGGATCGGAGTCCGGGGATCGTCATCGAGCTGAACGTGTGCTCGAACTCGGAGGTGCCGTAGTTTCGGTGCTTGATCGGTTGGATCGTGAAGACGTACGACTACTTCCTCTACGTCGTGTCATTGCTTCCGCAGTCGGTCTGCGTTGGGTACGTAGACAACACTCTCCTCTCGTTGCTATGCATCACATGATCCTGTGTGCGCGTAGGAAAATTTTTGAAATTACTACGAAACCCAACAGTTCTTTCATTGCCAATGCATGCAATCAATTTATCCGAGCTTTCCTGGAAACCCCCTAGCCTCCGCTCGCTCCACAATGCGCAATAACAATGGTTTTCGCATGGGGAAACGGCGATAAAATTATGGATCATCTGGGAAAGTTGGATTTGGAGCAAAGTAGTCCTTCTGCAATAGCCGTGCTCCGAACACCCTATCCCGATTGATCAGTCTTATCCCTTTGACTGAGCCCTTGAAGTTGAGAATATGCTCCACCCGCCGGTCCATTTCCTCTTGCATGCTCATGAGCATGATCATGTCCATTTCTTCATCCAAATCCGAGGAATCGAATAACTCATTTTGAATCATTTGATCAAGCTCCGTCGGTCCATACTCCTCGTCGGACGAAGCATCAGATCCATCGCTTTCCCTAATAAAATCACAAAAAATCCGGTCAGACAATGTGTCGAGCACATCAAATGCAAGGCGGAGTCGGAGAGTTGCCAGACATAACACGGTGTCGTCCAGGCCGGCGACGACGTCCCCCACGGTGAGGACATGAGAGAGGACTGCTCTGCCGAAGCTGGCGGCGTAGAGGCTAAGAACGGTTGCGGAGCGCGCGCGGCGGCAGAGCTGCGGGACAGACGACGCAGAGGAGGAAGAAGAAAGGAGAGAGCAAATGGATCCGATAGTTCTGAGGGGGTGGGTTTGGTGCAATTTGTGGTGGGGTCGGACTGTCGGGTCCGACATGCGGGCGCCCACGGGCGCCCTCATATCCGTCCCATATTTGGGCTGGATATGAAGGGTGCCGGTCAGCCCGGGTGTTTGAGCCTCGTCTGAGGCGTCTGTCTGGGTCGAAATTTCGTGACCGGGTTGATCACCCGGGCGTTTGAGGCCGGTTTGAGGTGCCCGGCTATAGATGCTCTAATGCATCACTCAATCACCGTATGATCTTGAGTGTGCCAATAAGTCCAGGGACTTTGCCATAGATTAGATCTCTCATGAAAATAACATGGAGCTAATTGAACTCCCCTGTCGCATCACTCGATCACCATGTGATCTTGAGTGTGCGGGTTCATGCAGATTGCTTCTCAACAAGAAAGCTTGTACGACCTCATGGGCTTCTCTCTCTGCATGGGTTTTAACCCTTTTCATCTTTGTATGAAACCTGTTCGCTGTTTGTACCCGTGAATTTATGGGATTTCTCATTTGGGCCAAATTTCCTAAAAATTTGCGAGCATGTCGCTGTGTGGGTCATTTGCCGCTCCGTATGATTTCAGATTCATTTGTCCTTCGATGATGGACGTTTCACCCATTTAATCGCAAGACGATCATGTGATTTGACCTGTAAAATGGAGCACGAGATGACATGCTTCTCGTCTCAACAAACATGGCCATGAGGCCGCATGTCGTGCTCGTAATCTCATCGCCTCCTTGTACACCGCACACAAGAGCTCTTCATCTTCCATCATCAGGTAACCTGTAAAATGAAGCGTGAGATGATATTGTTCTCATCCCTTTTTTTTTAAAAAAAAGGAGGACATCCCCAGCCTCTGCATCGAAAAGATGCATGCGGCCACTTTATTAAATCAAGTTCATCAAAATAAATAGTCTGGTTTGCAGAATACAGCTCACAAACGGAGCACAAAAAAGATAAAGCAACTCAAAGCCACAACCGGCTGGACGAAAGAACATTAAGGACCTATCCTATTATGTGACCGCCATCCAAACCGGTTGAAGATAGCCTGTGCGACCATCTTTCATCGGTTGCACGCAGTAGCCAAATGCTCCCTGGAGCCCGTAGGAGTGAGTAGCAACCACGTACGGATCCATGCCGTAGCTCTGAAGATAACCTGCAAGAAGTTAATCATATATAGTCTGTTAAAAATCATATCGTTCCTGCAGTTCCATATAGCCCAAAGAAGTGGGCATATTCCAATCCGAATACTTGACGCAATCTCAGGATTCACTCCATTTAGCCACGTCCCAAACAACGCGTCAATGCTAACTGAAGGGATAATATTAAAAGCTATATGTATGGACCTCCAAAGTAACTTCGGGAGAGGGCAATCAATAAATAAGTGTTGAATTGTTTCGTCGTGAACACAAAAGCAACATCGTGAACTACCTACCCTTCATCGCTTCAGTAAGTTATCTTTGATAGGGATCACTTGCTTGTGCACGAACCACATAAATATTTTGATTCATAAGGGAACCTTAACTTTCCAAATATGTAGCGATCTCGGGATTGAGCTAGAATTAACAAGGTCTAAGTACATGATTTGACCGAAAACACTTCATTACCCGTTAGCTTCCGGTTCAAGGTGTCTCTACGGACATGACCGTAGAAGGTCGCATGTTGTGCTCTATTTTTATCACTTCATTGCTTCCAAGCACAAAGGCATGCACAAGACATGTTCACCCTTTTCTTTTTCATGGAGCCTGTTGTCTTTCCCTTTCTCTTTTCTTTCTTTCTTTCTTTCTATGCACCTGTTCATCGGTGTACCTGATGTTAGATCGGCCAACCAATCTAATATTCCAAGCAATATCTGAGGCAACATATCCGTCGGTGTAAACCGATCTTCGTCCGAGCCAACAAGCAACCAGGGAGGGAGGATTAGTGATCGAGGTATACCATCTCATTACCATGACAATGCGTGCCCATGTCGCTGTGGTGGCCGACGAGCAGAGTTGGCGTGTGAAGAATCGGCATGGTGGTCTTTAGTTGATTGTGTCTTTGCTGCTTCTAACATGCGCACTAGAGGCTTTCCTCCGCGGTTGTGTGCTTGGATTCAACACATTCTCCACTCTGGCACAGCATTTGTACTGCTCAACGGAATACCTGGCCCATGGATCAAATGCAAAAGAGGAATTAGACAAGGCGATCTCTACCCACTTTCTTTTTCATATAGCATACATCCTCCAATAACTTCCTATCCATTGGCGGCTTCCTGTCCATTGACATGCTTGTTGTTGGCCTGTCGGAATCCATCCATCAAGAGTTTTATCTTACTGATCGTTCTTTGGAAAATATGGGAGCAACAAAGTTTTTATTTGTCTAGAGGTGAGCAGCAGCGAAGTCATCCGGAACATTACCTCTAACATCACACTGTGGTCTCATAGGCTAACATCTAACTTCATATTCAGCGGTGTCATATTCTTGATGTCTAAGGTTCGAGAATACGTAGTTTAGGTGTAATTAACTGAATGTTTTTAGAGTGCCGATGAATAGGATAAATCCTAGCGCACCAAGTGTCAACGTGTAGTAGTTTGTTCCTTGCTTCTCGCCTCATCCGTTTCAGAAATGCCCTCTAATTTGCGAAAACTTTACCTCTCCAAGCCAGATTTGATTCAAAGGAATTTTGAAGGATTGGATTCCTTAATAATTTTTTCCTATGTCAGTCGCTTGACCAAATCTCATAAAAATGGTACTCCCTTCGTCCCATAATGTAAAACATTTTTTGAGGCTAATTGATTTGCTGCCAAAGTTTGGCATTGCCAATATTTAGCAAGCCAACGTTTAGCAAAACCAAAAGTTGCCAAAAATTGGCAACTTTTTTAGAGATGGACAAGAACCAACTGGTAGCCAACCAATTAAGAGCCAAATTTTTAGACTTGCCAACAATTGGCATCGAACCAATTAGGCTCTTTGTCACTAGTGTAGTTTCAAAAAATGTCTTACATTATGGGACGGAGGGAGTACATTCCATATGAATTTTAGCATCCTCTGGAATTACTTAGAAAAGATCCTTTGATTTTTCTGTGATGCAATCAAGCAAACTAAATCTGGAAGGATTCAAGGCCTTCTTTGGTTTGTAGGAATTTTATAGGAATGCTATAGGATAGGATTTGCAAAGGAAAAATTTCTTTGAAGCCCTTTGGTTTGTAGGAATGGATTCCTATTCTTATGTAAGATAGAAATCAATTCCTCACATTTTGGAGGGAAAAAACATTAGCTTAGACTCAATATAAAAATCCTTATCATATATATCAAATGCCATCTCTTTCTCTATAGAAATTGAGATGCATGTCATCTCACTTCCTATGATTTTTCTGTTCCTATAACATTCATATCCCATGAACCAAAGGAGGCCCAAATGGGAATGACATTGCAATCCTATGTTTTCCAAATCCTGCAAATCAAACATGCCCTGATACTCCATGTTGCGGCTCTAGTGTGATCTGCTACTGCTTGAGAAATGCATAGGGAAATGGACTCGCTGCATATTGGCATAGCAGGGAACAGCCTTAACAGGAGGAGCATTTCTCGTGTCCTCTGGGCTTCGCTTCCAGGAATCGATCCAAGCAACTATACTCCACTCATCTAGTCACTGGCCTATCCTAGTTTATCAACCTGACCATCCCGTCAAACAACACAAAAATTCAACCCGATAGACCTGTACGTGTGCTACGTACTACTGCAGTAGCTGTACACTAGATCGCTGTAGGTGTAATGATCCATGCATCATCATGTGTTTCATGGGAGCAACGTCTATAATAACCATACTCCATAGGATAGCAGCATGTGCCAGTTTTCTTCCTAATTTGGCAACCCTCATAATACTAGTATCATCTCCAGCACGTCACTAGCTAGCATCACAGGTTTTCTTTCCAAGTCCTAACACTTCCCCACCTTAGCAGCAATACGACACTGCAAATCAAGCATACAGAGTAACAATAACATATTACACTGACATGACAATCTATACAAACTACCAATGCTGGTTCATTCGAGCTTCCTTCAGCAAGGAGCTCGAATGGATTAAACCAGTCCAATGCCTCTGTGCCATAATGCAAGCATTATGGCATATGATGGAGAGTCCTCAGCCGTCCCTCGAATTGACTGCCTGCCCCTGCACAGGATTAATTTGACGATTAAACAGAATCTGGCATGATTCGCATGACGATAGGACAACTAAACTGCACGTTCAGAGATCACAGCAATGGCCACGTGTCCAAAGTTTAAACGCATTCAGAACCCTAGTTTCACACAAGCTTATTCATGCAGGCATGCATTTGCATGGTTCTCCAGCTTTTCGTTGTCAATTTAACATTGGAGACTATGTACTTCAATACTACATTGTCATTCATACATAGTGAAGCATAGCACCGAAACTGCATAACTGTTGTTCAAGGGATCTCCAAGAAAGCTCTCTCTGTTCCAGATTGCGGCGACAAAACCCTACTATTATACACCACCATTTCACAAGTTCATGCCGTCAAGATACTTGAATTTCACAATGTTGGAAAATTAAAGCAAGGACAATAGTTTTTAATATCTCAATACATTTTACAACCAATTGAATATATGGTATATCCAGCACAAACCCCTCAGTAGCTGATATATCATGCTATTCTTCTTTAAGTTATTAGGGAATCAAATCAAACTGAAAAATGAGAATTATCAAACAAGCTCACTGCTACACATAGCTATTTTTTTTTCATAATACGCGGCGGTTCACTGATGTAATCCCGC
>NC_041386.1:641345290-641353881 GCF_002162155.2 Triticum dicoccoides
GAGCTCACCCAGCTTACAAAGATAACAGTGATTAAATTCTAAGGGCATGCAAGCCTACTAGGCCACAAGGAATAATGCAGGCACCAGAAAACAGAGCAACAAAGCTGCCAAAACCGTGTGAAAACAGTATTATCTAAATCTTTCATGAGCACCATAATTTGCAGTTTGTTCGTACCTTTTACTGATGAGTTCACGCCCAAAGAAACCACTAGGTCATGTAGCAACTGAACCTAAGTGCGCATGATTGCTCTTTGCCTTCGGCTTCACAAAAACTCCCCATAAGTAAGTCTCTCCGTCTATCCCTGTTACCATGGTATGAAATTAGCACACCACTAAAAATCAGTCACTGCATTTGATTTTTATACCCAGGCATATAAGCAAAAACAAATTACATGGGCCTATCAAACAGAAAGAACATATTATGGGTACTGTTCTTTTTCAGAGATATCCAAATACAGAGTAAGAGCACTAACACTGAGAATCAGGTGGAAGCACTTCCGAGGAATATATCAACAGCATGATGTCATCAATATATGCCTTCATGACAAAACTGTTGTACGCGTCCAAGCGACGAGGATGCTTTTTGTTATGACTTCAAATATAAAAAGGAAAGAAGGCACGATGAGTATATGAACGCATGCTATAAACAAGGTCAAATATGCAGTAGCACATAAGCCATTTTTTGTACTGAGACCATCATAAACCTACCAGTCAAGTTCAGCAGAGAAAAATATCAAGGCAATGTCGTCATAAACTGGACAGAATTCGTCAAAGGTCTTTGGCCAGTAATTCATTCGAGGTGATATCTTCAACTGTATATTGTTTGGCATCTTCTTGGCTATATTATAAACTCTGGATGATACTACAGATGGGTAGTATGCTTTAAATTCACCAAGATTAGAACATTCTCCATCAGAGAGAAGAAAGCATCCCCTAAAAAGCGAAGGAAATGTCAGAGCATAACAAAGGTTGTCACTGATTACATCAGATATACCAAAATATCAAAATTTAAATTGTGATGCTAGAAAACGGACAACTTTAGACAACTGAAATCCATATTGATCAATGATCATAGAGACCAATAGCACTTTTTCTTACGAAGCTGAATTATGAAAACCCAACATTGTGGGTAGCATATTAAGATGTACTCTCATTTTAATAATCAACTTGGCACAGTCGCACAATAATAGAGTAAGGAGTTCACAAGGACATAATTCATGCAAACAAGAATCAAGTGGTCACTCTGAGGTGGATATGCATGCATAAATTATTGTACTAATAACACTCTTGGTTTCCTCAGTACACAGGCAGCCTGAATCCTGAAATGGTGATTCCCCAAAAACTTTATCTCATTGCGAAAAGGATGGAGTACTAGACTACCCAAAATGTCCAACAGACAAATATCTTAATTTATTTTATTTAGATCCAATAGACAAATATCTGATTCTGTCACATTTTGAATTATTTTCCTCCTGAAACAGACACACTCTTGTACCTTTTGCTAATCATACTTTGCTAGGAACGAATAATCAAATCCACTTAGGCTATTGCTAGAACAGTATCTTATATTTTTTTATAAGGTGAATGTTTATTCACAGAAGGTTCGAGTGGATTTAATTCGGAAATTGATCTAGGATATTTTTCTGTTGGAACCAGGGAACTCCTACTCCCCTTTTATCAATCAGGAACAATCAGAATAAAAAACAGAATGATTTGAGTTACTAGCCTGCAAAGCAAGTATTTTTTTACCGCCTACCAATTTGCCAAATACCAATCGTTACCAAGGAAGCTCATATACCCCAGCCAAGAATCCAAACACACCCATACTACTTGAGCAATTTTTTTTGTAGAAAATCAGCTAATATCTGGTTAATCAAACTAAAGCCATGGATAAACCCCTGGGAGATGCAGATCCACTGCAGTTATGAAGTGAGTGCAGTATCCTCGGGTCTTTGGAGCAATGATCAATGAAAACGGGAGCTGCAAATTTTGTGTTTTCCCATACTAAACCATCTACAGCAGATGGAGAAAGTTGAAGCAACAACACTATGGGAATCATCTAGAAGCAGATTTACCTTCTAATATCCCTGGATTTCTAAGTTCCTCATATTTGTTTTATTAAGCCACCATGAATGGATCATTACAAGTTGAAATGATCCATACTTCTTGAGATGAAAAAAATCACAAACTAAGAGAAGATACTCACTTCCAGCAACGTGCTTCTGGTGGAGGGCGTCTTGCATACTCTGCACTTGAGCTGATGATCACTGGCATGTCTATATTGTTGTGCAGACTCTTTGTTCCAGATCCATATCCACTATCAGCATCTGTTAGCACTTTGGAAATGGAATATAATCTGTTAGCACTTCAAAAATAGATCATCATAACCATTTGATTAGTCCTCTTAAATCCTCAAATTTTATCTGATGTAAGATCAATACATATATTTCGTGTAAACCAAGAATTACAATATATACACGATAGGTTTTGAATGCTTGCCAACAATAATCATTCTGTGAAATATTATTTTTATCAAGAAGTGTAGTATTAACTATCAAGCGATCACGAATTACACCTGAAGCATTGAGTGCACTTTTCCCAGTAGGTTGATCGTCTACCCAGGAGTTGCATTTTCCTCTATCTGCATTGGCTACCTTCTCTTCTTTAGGCTGATCTTGAAGCTGCTGGTCAATTTTTGTAACTTCTCCTTTTGTATTATGTGGAATCATAGGAATCGTTGCACCTGTTTTTTCAAAATTAATGTCTTCATGAACTGTAACTTTTTGGCAGAAGCAACAGCTAGCTGTTCTAAACAAGGAAAGATATGGCACTAGATGCGTGAAAATACCTGACTGCACTTTCTGTCTCTTCTTTGTATCATCAGCTTTTATCGGGTTTTGACTTGCAACAGCGCATCGTTTCAAGGAAAATGCTTGACCATCACTCCTACTGGGAGATACACACTTCATACTGCACGACTGTTTCATACTTTGAGGAGATGGAGGGCGACCCTGTCTACTGGGAAGTATGCTCTTCATACTGGACGAAGGTTTCATGTTTGGGGGAGATGCAGGATGAACCTGTCTACTGGGTGATATGCATTTCATAGTTTGAGGAGATGCGGGATGGACCTGTCTACTGGGGGATGAGCACTTCATACGTGGAGATGCAGGATGAACCTGTCTACTGGGGGATGAGCACTTCAGATTAGGAAGAGATGCAGGATTAGCCTGACTACGTCGCGCGACAAATCTTCGCGTATAATGAACTGCTGGCTTCTCTCTACTCAACAGTGAGGCCTCTTCACAGGGAATGAACTTCACTTTAGAATTTTCATATATCTGGGGTGTTTTAACACCAATTTGATGGGCCACATTCCTGTGACTCTTCTCAGGCCTTTGAAACTCTGTTTTTTCACCTGCACCATGATTAGGGAGGAAATGTACTTAGTTACATGAATCAAAGAATGAGATTGGTGAAAGAACTTAGTAATAGGATGAAACAATTGCTGATATTTGTAATCGTTATATTTACCTTGAATAGGTTTTGGGTCCCAATTAGCCTTTTTTTTGCATTCAGAGCAACACCAGTCATATCTCATTTCAAACTCCACCACCAGCAGGCAATAACTACAAAACGAAAAAAAAAAGGAAAAACTTTCAGAGAGGTAGATAGAATCTTCATGTTGAATGAGCTTCACTTCCTAGCTGTAAAAGATACTTCCTCCGTTCACAATTATAAGATGTTTTGGATATTTCAATATGGACTACACGTACTGATTGAAATGAGTGAACAAGGACACTAAAATGCGTTTATACACATCCAAATCAGAAAACTGGTAGTTCACTTGGACACAATTTCCTCAGAGCAAAAGAAGGATATAATAAATTTTGGATCATCTAGGAATGCTTTGAGTTTAATTCAACATCTTTGGCTCTCTGCATCAGTTTTCTATTGCAAAATCCATCCTAGTTTCATATCAAATTCTCTGCAATTCTCCTATTCCATCCAAGCATTCATACTTGGCAGAGTGGCAAGCACCACACTTTTCCGAGTGCTTAACATCTGGACCAAGGTGAAAGCTCAACAAAACAGGGGTAAAGAAAAGGGGCATACCGATGTTGACAGCCGTTGCACTGGATGCAGCTGAACATAACATGCTGGTTCTCTCCACTCCCACATATCTCACACCTTGCTGCTGGGCGTGCCTCGTCCTGCAGGGTTAAGCAGAACCATCATCAAGTTATGAAATTGCACGGATTATCTGTCTTGTTCACGGATTCTTTTGCACAGAACACTGGAAGACAGTTGGTTTCAAACGCATACGCCCCTTGGTCAGACAGATCCAGTCTATCTAGAGGCCTCCTGCCCCAGTTCCACAAGAACCAAAACATCAAGATAGATCAAGAAGCTCCTGAGCCTAATCGGGTCGAGGAGCATACATGAAAGGAGATGCAGTCGAATCTAGAAAGGAAATCGAAAGCCTAATTGCGGCGCTTGTTCAACGCGGCCCCTTTTTTTTTTGACGAAAGAAAACACGACCACGACGCAGGCAACTAAAGGGGCCACGCCCGAAATCATGCCCTAACCAACGCCCGGGGCGGCGAAATCCGCCGATTTCGCAGGAGGGAAGCTACGGGATGCGAAGGGGAGGGGGGCTCGAGATTCGACGAAGGTCGCCGCCGGATGATCGCGAGGGGGTAAGGGCAAGGCCAGGAATTGCAGAGGACGAGGTCCTCAGTCCTCACCATCGTCGCGTGGTCCTCCCCGGCGGCCGCCGCGGTCGGACGGGGCATGCTCTGGGCGAGAGGCGGGGGCGGAGGCGGAGGCGGCATTGGGGAGCGGAGACGAGGGCCGGCCGCGGCGATGGCCGGAAGGGAAAGGGGGAGCCGGAGGGGGTTGGGTGGGGTTTTTGGCCCCTGCTCTGCTTCTGCTTCTGCTCCCGAGACCGAGGCCGAGACCGAGACACGAATGGGGCGAAAGGCGCGTGCGTCCACAGTACGCTACGCAGAGCGTTTTCTCGTGCTAGCAAGAGAACGTGCCACAGTGATAGCTCTACTACGTTAATGGCAACAAAGGGGTGATAATGCTTTTCAGAAAAAAATTCTACATCTAAAATTTGATAAAAAACATCTCTTACATAAAGGAAGGGATTTGGAACCGCTCGTTGTACGATGCGAGAGAAGTAATGGAATCTTTTTTAAAATTGAGGAGCTTCGCGCCCACGATTTTATTTTTATAATTAGGGCGCAGCCAACCAGCGCTGGCAGTCCCGGACGCACACCTAATAAATACAAAAAGGAAATCCCCACACTAGCCTGTCGAAGAGTCATAAAAGGCAAGTTTTCTCCTTTTCATCACCGCGCTTTAAACATGGAGCGCCTTTTCCCCCTCCCACGTGGGGTTTATATTCCTCGGCTCCACTCCTCAAAAGACCAAGAGGCAAAAGAGGCAATTAGCACACATTAGGTCAAGAAAATCTGCGTCCATGGTATGCCAAGCTTTTATAATTCAGGAAACAAACACAAATAATGGTGGTAATACTCTATTTGCAACAATCTAAGACGATATGCTCTCACGATTACGTGAGAGACATATATTTATCAATGGCCAAACCTTGCAAAACTAAGGTCGTGAATTGAAACCGCTAGCTGTATAAAAAGAATGAAACTATATTGGGCTAGCGGATGGTTGGTTCATGAGCTGCCGGGTTGAAGGAGTTGAATCTAGAAAGATTTTAAATGCTAATTGTATCAATTGTTCACCTAACCTACGCTCTACAAGCAAACTTCCTCTGTGAAAAAATGTACTCTTTGTTCGCGGCATATAAAGTATCAGACTGCCCTAACCAACACCCAATAAAGCGGAATTCAGTGCCCTAACCACCAACTTTGTGGCAAGGAAGCGACAACACGGCCTGTGATAGACAAGAACATGAGAGTAGTGTGACAGGCGACCGGCCGCAAGGTGAACACAAACAAGGATGGACAAGGCTAGAGAAGAGAAGCGCAAGACAAGGCCCCTTACCATTACGATGGTGACGTTCAGATATAACAAGTTATTTAGTAAGAAGAAGAAGAAGAAGAAGAAGAAGAAGAAGAAGAAGAAGAAGAAGAAGAAGCATAGACAGCAATCAAAGGGGAGGAAAAGGAGGGATGCTGCATCAATGCCGAAAAGGGAATGCAAAGGGATTGGGGGTATTTGGGTTTCCTTTTTGCCTCCAATCCTGTCCTCCCAAGACCTAGAAGCAAGATATGATGTCTGGATAATTAAGCTACAGTAACTCTCTAATAATGATGCCACGTCCCCACGAACACTGTTGTTAATCTCCTGATGATTCAATCTCGTTTGAATTCAAAATTCAAAATCAAGGTAAACAGTAAAAGTTTTCAAACATTAAAACTAAAATGGGAAAAATGGGAAAAATAAATCCTAAGTAATAATGGTGGATAAACAACACTTGTATAAAATGTGTAAATACTCAAATATGAATAAAACAGAAGCAAAAACAATTAATTAAATATATTTTTTACTTAATAAAACGTCAAACTAATTTATTTGAGGACTAGACTTTTTGTGGCTATGGACTAAGTTGAAATACTAATTTAGATACTAAGTATATATTTTACTAAAAGTTTTTCCTGATAGATAAACGGTAAGACTTATTCTACAAGTTGTTCCTGATGGATCCTTCGTGTATCCGAATGTGACGCCCGGATAATTATGCTACAGTGAACCTATTATAATGATGCCACGTCACCTTCGTTAATGTCACTAATCTTGCGTTAGTTCAAAACGATTCAAATTCAAATTTGAATTTTTGTCAAACATCAAAAAAATTCAAAAATTAAAACTAAAATGTTCAGAGTGTGCCAATTAATACCTAGGTATTTATGGTGAAGAAACCACGCTTTTACAGAATGCCTAAAAACTTTAAAAAGAAAAAAAACAGAAAACAAAACTAGAAAAAAGAGCGGCACGGAAGCAGAAGTGTGTGTTGACGGGAACTTAAGACCCTCTTAAATCATAGAAAAATACACGCAAAAATCAAAAAAAATTAACAAATTGTTAACATGGCTACCAAACAATATGGTTGTGTGAGCAATTTAGGATAGTATTGTAGTACTACTGGACAATTTTGTATAGGGTCTAGTTGAGTACGTGTGTGATAATAGAAGATGGTCCTCAAATAATCCATTCTGCTCACCGTGTCATTTTGTGTCATTTTGTAGTTGGGCTACAAAGCGTATTTCCTGATTTTTTTTTTCAGAATCGCGTATTTCCTGATGGAGTGATGGGCATCCAATCCAATAGACTGGTGGGTAGCTTTTGATGGCGTACTCTAGGCAAAGGCCGACTCCGTCGCTTCAACCTATATGGGCTTCTGCTTTTAGGCCGCGCCCTGGCTCACGAATCAGGTTGATTGGCCTTTGCGTCGATGAGCAGGAATTTCGTGATCCTAGGTGCATATGACCATAGCGCCCGGTTGTAATGAGTGTATAATATTATTTTCCTAATGTATAGTATTATATATTAGTACCATATAGTACTTTATTTATTGTCATACATGACATATAGTAGCGTAACATTTATTATGATGCGGTATCATGATATGATATTCAACCTTTTTTTTTATTTAATTTTATGTCACCTTATCAAAATTGTCTAGTTGGCATGCATGATACAAGTGATGATACTCCCATTACAACCAGAAAACATGATCATACCGAGTCACTTATTAATAAATGGTCAAAGTGAAAATTTATATTTACAAGTTTTCAAAAGTAAAAAAGCAAGACAAGTAATTAAGAAAATTATTAGTTATAATAATTATAGATCACAAATGATCAAATTGTTTTTTAACCAAAATTCATGTGTGTGTTCCTATCTGTACTCTACAAGTATGTTTTATCTTCATAATTTCAAATTTTTGAAATTTGATTTTTTTTCTAATTAGTTACATATCTTATGATCACTATAATCCTAGCACCTATTTGAGTCCATCCATCCTTGTATATGACTATATCTATATGTTCTACTTGGTCTTTCTTAATAAAGAGAGTAAAGAAACCAGTTATTGATGTTTTTTTACTGTTGAAAGCGCAAACACCCCGAAAGAGTTTTAAAAACAGAAGGGATATGCTATACCATTTAAATCCTTAACATAAGAAACAATTGAAAAAAAGGTGGCGGTGAAAGAAGGACGTGACCCAAGGTGGTGGTGCTCATGGAAAGCTTTAGAGCTCTAAGAAAGAGGGGAGTCAACCTATCACTATTGTGTTGTACAAAGTTATTACCTTACGAGAATGGTGTTGACAAGTGTTACATGTGATGTGAATACGCTTGTTATGCTTGTGATTGTACATTGCTAATTGATTCTGATGCAAATACAAATGAAACATTGCTGAAAGTTCAAATATATGTTGCTAAAAATGCAAAGACATATGTTGTTCAAATTGTACACCATATGCATACGGGGGGTAATCTATCATTCCTATGAGAAAGTGAGTTGAATCAGTACCATTCTATCTCTCCAACGAAACAAGAAACATAAAGTTTCATTTATTTTCATTTCGTTCTCAGCTGAACAC
>NC_041386.1:641354143-641374968 GCF_002162155.2 Triticum dicoccoides
AAGGCCCCACTTAGGTAATCTCAAGGTTCTTGACAACATACAACAACAATTATAAGTAGATTGCATCCAACACCTAAAAAATATACTCGAATGATTACTGCCTCCGTCCTTTTTAATCCACATATAAGATTTGTCTGAAGTCAAACTTCATAAATTTTGATCGTATTTATATGAAAAAATATCGACATCTACAATAATAAAGTTATACAATATGAAATTTAATTTATGACACATCTAACAATATTTATTTTGTATTGTAATATTGATATTGTAAGATTATGTGCGAACTCCCTGCTCCCTCGATGGGGAGAGGCATCGATATATATTGACTATCGGCAGGAGTCTGCCTTGGCGTACAAGGAAAGTACAAGAGGTAGAGAAGGATACGGAGAGAGAGAGATAGGTTGGGATTACATATGTTCTCTAACACCCTCCCTTAATCTCAACTATCCTAAATTAAGATTACTCTTGAACTCTTCGAATGGTCTTGCTGAAAGTGCCTTTGTGAAGCCATCTGCTACTTGGTCCTTGGAGGGAATAAACCTTATCTCAAGTTTCTTTGCTGCAACTCTTTCTCGCACAAAGTGAAAATCAATCTCTATGTGTTTTGTCCTTGCATGAAACACTGGATTTGCAGACAAATATGTTGCTCCCAAATTATCACACCATAAGCACGAGATACGATTTTTCTTAACTCCCAACTCATCAAGAAGTGACTCAGCTCATATAATTTCAGCAGTTGCATTTGCCAAGGATTTGTACTCTGCTTCTGTGCTCGAACGTGACACAGTGGCTTGCTTTCTAGCACTCCAGGAGATAAGATTGGATCCAAAGAACACTGCAAAACCTTCAGTTGATCTCCTGTCATCACTACATCCTGCCCAGTCAGTATCAGAGAATGCACTAACAAGAGAGGAATTAGACCTTCTGAAATTAAGTCATATTCCCATAGTGTGCTTCACATATCTCACAATTCTCTTGACAGCTGCCCAATGTGCAGAAGTAGGTGCATGAAGGTATTGACAAACTTTGTTGACAGCAAACGAAATATCTGGACGTGTGAGAGTTAAATATTGCAATGCTCCCACAGTATTCCTATACCTTGTGCTTTCCTCCTCTTGAAGTGGCTCACCTTCATATGCAGAGAGTTTTTCTGAGGAAGATAAAGGTGTAGGAACTGGCTTGCAATTCTTCATTCCCATCCGAGACAGAAGCTCATTGACATATTTTTCCTGACTTAACACAATGCCATCTTGAGTTTTCTTGACTTCAATGCCTAGAAAGAAATGTAAATCACCTAGATCTTTCAAGGCAAACTCTGAGCTCAAATCATGCAAAAGAGCATTAGTGGCATTTTGTGAGGAACTTGCAACTATGATATCATCCACATATATGAGTACAAAAATGACCACTCCTGCCTTGTTATAAATAAACAAGGATGTATCAGCCTTGGAAGCAATAAAACCAAGATATTTCAATTGTAAGCTTAGTCTGGAATACCATGCTCTGGGTGCTTGCTTTAAACCATAAAGTGCTTTATCAAGCTTGCAAACATAATGTGGTAATTTCTTACTCTCATACCCAGGTGGTTGTCTCATAAACACTTCCTCTTCCAGAACACCATGCAGAAACGCGTTCTGTACATCTAGCTGCCTTAGGCTCCATCCTCTGGACACAGCAATAGCTAGCACAAGTCTGATAGTTGCAGCTTTCACAACTGGACTGAATGTGTCCTCATAGTCAATGCCATAACGTTGCTTAAAGCCCTTTGCAACTAGACGTGCCTTGTACCTGTCAATGGAGCCATCTGCCCTTTTTTTGATCATGTACACCCATTTGCAGTCAATAATATTTTTACCTTTCTGATGTGGTACAAGATGCCAAGTTTTGTTCCTCATGAGTGCAGAATATTCCTCATCCATCGCCTTCTTCCACTTGGGATCATCAAGTGCACTGTTCAACGTTGTTGGTTCTCCTGAAATACATAGCATCCCATATGGTATAATTCCATCTTTTCTTATTTTTGGATTTCGTATACCTTTTTGTAACCGTGTCATAACACGTGAAGCAACCTCTGGTTGAACCGCTGGTAAACTTGCCACAGAAGATCCAGGCGAATCTGCATGTGCTGACCCAGACAAATTTGTCCTGACGTGCGCAGAAGATCCTGTGGCCGTAGGTGTGGCTGCACCTCCCGCGGACACACGGGTGACACCCATGCGGCCCGATGCAGCAGATCCATCGCCCGACCGCGGCTGGACGCGCGCGCGTGACGAGGAGGATTCGGTCCCGCCGTTGGTCCCGCTTGTCGCGCTTGTCGTCGACGTGGCTGCACGGGAGTGGCCGCCCCTCGAGTCAGGCGTGGAGCCAACTGGAGCGCGATCCGAGGACTGCGCACACACAGGAGTTCCTGGCGCCGCCGGATCTCCTTCGTCGTCCCTGCCAGGTTCGTCTTCTTCCTCCACATGCAATAATGGGTCAAATTGAGCCATATTTTGATCGTTTTGATCATTTTGAACACCGTTTTCACCAGGGACCTGCACAGGCATAAGAGAAGAACAAGTACCAGCAGGAATATCATCACATTGATTAGTACAATTGTTTTCGCCCCCATGATCAAAAGACCGTAGATGTGACGGAAGAAGGAGAATTTCTTTGCGTAGAAGTGCACCGGCATTTGGATGAAGCGAGGCAAAGGGAAAAATTGTCTCATCGAAGACAACATCTCTGGATATATAGACCCAACCAGTGGGAACATCAAGACATTTGACACCTTTATGAATGGGGCTATAACCTAAAAGACACACCTTTTTGAGCGGAAAGCGAGTTTTCATGTGTTGTAGGGCCGAAGATTTGGCCAACATGCACAACCAAAGATACGAAGAGATGTGTAGTTGGGTGTGACACCAAGAAGCCGTGTGATAGGTGTTTCAAACTTGATGACTTTACTTGGAAGCAAGTTGATAAGATATGTGGCAGTTAAGAATGCTTCATCCCAAAATTTAAGTGGCATGGATGCGTTTGCTAACAATGCAAGCCCCATATCAACTATGTGATGATGCTTTCTTTCAGCGGACCCATTCTGTTGGTGAGCATGAGGGCAAGAGACATGATGGGATATGCCAAGTTTTTGGAAGAAAGAATTCAATTTTTCATACTCACCACCCCAGTCACTTTGCAAAGCAATGATTTTGGAGTTCAGTTTGCGTTCAACAAGGTTTGGAAATTGATAAAAACTTGGAATACATCAGATCGTTTCTTTAGTAAATAAATCCAAGTAAATTTACTATAGTCATCAATAAAGCTTACATAATAGGAAAATCTACCAACTGAAGTAGGAGCTGGCCCCCATACATCTGAAAAGATAAGTTGTAGGGGAGCAGTAGACACACTAGTAGAAATAGGATAAGGTAATTGATGACTTTTTGCTTGTTGACACGGATCACAAACTGACTCAATACTAGGCTCATAAGAGAGTTTATTTTTGCTAAGAACATATCTAACTATGACTGAAGATGGATGACCCAAGCGACTATGCCACCTTGATGAAGAAAGCTTGGTGACAATATTTGCTTGTTTATTTGACCATGAAGATGATGATGATGATGATGATATGAGTGGGTAGAGGCCTCCCACGCACCGTCCTCTAAGAATGATTTTCCTTGTGCTCAAGTCCTTGACCAAGAAAAAATAAGGGTAGAATTCTATAAGAACATTATTATGAAGAGTGAATCGATGAACGGAAACAAGATTTTTGGACGTTTGAGGAACATGCAAGACATTTTTCAGATGTAAATTTTTCACGGGGTTTTCAACTATTGAACCACCAATGTGAGTGATATCCATACCAAAACTGCTTGCCGTGCGAATTTGGTCGCCTCCATTGTACTTCTCCCGCATCATCAACTTTTCAAGTTCACCTGTGATGTGGTTTGTTGCTGCACTGTCGGCATACCAATTTGTGTCCACGCCATAGTGTTGGGGAACGTTGCAGAAAACAAAAATTTTCCTACTCGTTTCACCAAGATCATCTAGGAGTTCATCTAGCAACGAGTGATTAGATGCATCTACATACCTTTGTAGATCGCGAGCGGAAGCGTTCAAAAGAACGGTGATGATGTAGTCGTACTCGACGTGATCCAAATCACCGATGACCAGCGCCGAACGGACGGCACCTCCGCGTTCAACACACGTACGGGACGGGAGACGTCTCCTCCTTCTTGATCCAGCAAGGGGGAAGGAGAGGTTGATGAAGATCCAGCAACACGACGGCGTGGTGGTGGATGCAGGGCGTCACAGCAGCAGGGCTTCGCCGAGACTACGAGGGAGAGACGTAACGTGGGGAGGTGGAGGCGCCAGGGGCTGGTGTGAAATCCCTCCTCTCCCCCCCACTATATATAGGGGTGCCAAGGGGGGGCGCCGGCCCTAGTAGATGAGATCTACTAGGGGGGGCGGCGGCCAAGGGGAGGTTTCCCTCCCCCCCAAGGCACCTAGGGGTGCCTTCCACCACATGGACTCTTCCATGGTGGAAACCCTAGGCGCATGGGCCTATAGGGGCTGGTGCCCTTGGCCCATCTAGGCCAAGGCGCACCCCCTACAGCCCATGTGGCCCCCCGGGACAGGTGGCCCCACCCGGTGGACCCCCGGGACCCTTCCGGTGGTCCCGGTACAATACCGATAACCCCGAAACTTGTCCCGATGCCCGAAATAGCACTTCCTATATATAATTCTTTACCTCCGGACCATTCCGGAACTCCTCGTGACGTCCGGGATCTCATCCGGGACTCCGAACAACATTCGGGTTTCTGCATATACATATCTTCATAACCCTAGCGTCACCGAACCTTAAGTGTGTAGACCCTACGGGTTCGAGAGACAAGCAGACATGACCGAGACGACTCTCCGGTCAATAACCAACAGCGGGATCTGGATACCCATGTTGGCTCCCACATGCTCCACGATGATCTCATTGGATGAACCACGATGTCGAGGATTTAATCAATCCCGTACGCTATTCCCTTTGTCTATCGATATGTTACTTTCCCGAGATTCGATCGTCGGTATCCCAATACCTCGTTCAATCTCGTTACCGGCAAGTCACTTTACTCGTACTGTAATGCATGATCCCGTGACCAGACACTTGGTCACTCTGAGCTCATTATGATGATGCATTACCGAGTGGGCCCAGTGATACCTCTCCGTCATACGGAGTGACAAATCCCAGTCTTGATCCATGTCACCCAACAGACACTTTCGGAGATACCCGTAGTCTACCTTTATAGTCACCCAGTTACGTTGTGACGTTTGGCATACCCAAAGCACTCCTACGGTATCCGGGAGTTACACGATCTCATGGTCTAAGGAAAAGATACTTTGACATTGGAAAACTCTAGCAAACGAACTATACGATCTTGTGCTATGTTTAGGATTGGGTCTTGTCCATCACATCATTCTCCCAATGATGTGATCTCGTTATCAATGACATCCAATGTCCATAGTCAGGAAACCATGACTATCTGTTGATCAACGAGCTAGTCAACTAGAGGCTCACTAGGGACATGTCGGTGTCTGTTATTCACACATGTATTACGATTTCCGGATAACACAATTATAGCATGAATAAAGACAATTATCATGAACAAGGAAATATAATAATAATGCTTTTATTATTGCCTCTAGGGCATATTTCCAACAGTCTCCCACTTGCACTAGAGTCAATAATCTAGTTACATTGTGATGAATCGAACACCCATAGAATTCTGGTGTTGATCATGTTTTGCTCTAGGGAGAGGTTTAGTCAACGGATCTGCTATATTCAGGTCCGTATGTACTTTACAAATCTCTATGTCTCCATCTTGAACATTTTCACGAATGGAGTTGAAGCGACGCTTGATGTGCCTTGTCTTCTTGTGAAACCTGGGCTCCTTGGCAAGTGCAATAGCTCCAGTGTTGTCATAGAAGAGCTTGATCGGCCCCGACGCATTGGGTATGACTCCTAGGTCGGTGATGAACTCCTTCACCCATATTGCTTCATGCGCTGCCTCTGAGGCTGCCATGTACTCCGCTTCACATGTAGATCCCGCCACGACGCTTTGCTTGCAACTGCACCAGCTTACTGCCCCACCATTCAAAATATACACGTATCCGGTTTGTGACTTAGAGTCATCCAGATCTGTGTCGAAGCTAGCGTCGACGTAACCCTTTACGACGAGCTCTCCGTCACCTCCATAAACGAGAAACATTTCCTTAGTCCTTTTCAGGTACTTCAGGATATTCTTGACCGCTGTCCAGTGTTCCTTGCCGGGATTACTTTGGTACCTTCCTACCAAACTGACGGCAAGGTTAACATCAGGTCTGGTACACAGCATGGCATACATAATAGAACCTATGGCTGAGGCATAGGGGATGACGCTCATCTCTTCTATATCTTCTGTCGTGGTCGGACATTGAACTGAGCTCAATTTCACACCTTGTAACACAGGCAAGAACCCCTTCTTGGATTGATCCATATTGAACTTCTTCAATATCTTATCAAGGTATGTGCTTTGTGAAAGACCTATGAGGCGTCTTGATCTATCTCTATAGATTTTGATGCCTAATATATAAGCAGCTTCTCCAAGGTCCTTCATTGAAAAACTTTTATTCAAGTAGGCCTTGATGCTGTCCAAGAGTTCTATATCATTTCCCATCAAAAGTATGTCATCTACATATAATATGAGAAATGCTACAGAGCTCCCACTCACTTTCTTGTAAACGCAGGCTTCTCCATAAGTCTGTGTAAACCCAAACGCTTTGATCATCTCATCAAAGTGAATGTTCCAACTCCGAGATGCTTGCACCAGCCCATAAATCGAGCGTTGGAGCTTGCACACTTTGTCAGCATTCTTAGGATCGACAAAACCTTCCGGCTGTATCATATACAATTCTTCCTTAAGGAAACCATTAAGGAATGCCGTTTTGACGTCCATTTGCCATATTTCGTAATCATAGAATGCGGTAATTGCTAACATGATTCGGACGGACTTCAGCTTCGCTACCGGCGAGAAAGTCTCATCGTAGTCAACCCCTTGAACTTGTCGATAACCCTTAGCGACAAGCCGAGCTTTATAGATGGTCACATTACCATCCGCGTCTGTCTTCCTCTTAAAGATCCATTTATTTTCTATGGCTCGCCGCTCAACGGGCAAGTCAGTCAAAGTCCATACTTTGTTTTCATACATGGATCCTATCTCGGATTTCATGGCTTCTAGCCATTTGTCGGAATCCGGGCCCGCCATCGCTTCTTCATAGTTCGAAGGTTCACCGTTGTCTAACAGCATGATTTCCAAGACAGGGTTGCCGTACCACTCTGGTGCGGAACGTGTCCTTGTGGACCTTCGAATTTCAGTAGGGGCTTGATCAGAAGTATCTTGATCATTGTCATTAAATTCCTCTCTAGTCGGTGCACGCACCTCAGGAACATTTTCTTGAGTTGTGCCATTTTCCGGTTCAAGAGGTAATACTTCATCAAGCTCTACTTTCCTCCCACTTACTTCTTTCGAGAGAAACTCTTTCTCCAGAAATGACCCATTCTTGGCAACAAAGATCTTGCCTTCGGATCTGAGGTAGAAGGTGTACCCAATAGTTTCTTTTGGGTATCCTATGAAGACGCATTTTTCCGACTTGGGTTCGAGCTTTTCAGGTTGAAGTTTCTTGACATAAGCATCGCATCGCCAAACTTTTAGAAATGACAGCTTAGGTTTCTTCCCAAACCACAATTCATACGGTGTCGTCTCAACGGATTTCAACGGAGCCCTGTTTAAAGTGAATGCGGCAGTCTCTAAAGCATAGCCCCAAAAAGAAAGCGGTAAATCGGTAAGAGACATCATAGATCGCACCATATCTAACAGAGTGCGATTACGACGTTCGGACACACCATTACGCTGAGGTGTTCCAGGCGGCGTGAGTTGTGAAACTATTCCATATTTTCTTAAGTGTGCCCCAAACTCGTGACTCAAGTATTCTCCTCCACGATCTGATCGTAGAAACTTGATTTTCCTGTCACGTTGATTTTCAACCTCACTCTGAAATTCCTTGAACTTTTCAAAGGTTTCAGACTTGTGTTTCATTAAGTAGATATACCCATACCTACTTAAATCATCAGTGAGGGTGAGAACATAACGATAGCCACCGCGAGCCTCAACACTCATTGGACCGCACACATCAGTATGTATGATTTCCAATAAGTCGGTTGCTCGCTCCATTGTTCCTGAGAACGGAGTCTTGGTCATTTTACCCATAAGGCATGGTTCGCATGTGTCAAATGATTCATAATCAAGAGACTCTAAAAGTCCATCAGCATGGAGCTTCTTCATGCGTTTGACACCTATGTGACCAAGGCGGCAGTGCCACAGGTATGTGGGACTATCATTATCAACCTTACTTCTTTTGGTACTCACATTATGAACATGTGTAGCATCACGTTCGAGATTCATAAATAATAAACCATTCACCATAGGAGCATGACCATAAAACATATCTCTCATAAAATGGAACGACCATTATTCTCAGATTTAAAAGAGTAGCCATCTCGAATTAAACGAGATCCTGATACAATGTTCATGCTCAAAGCTGGCACTAGATAACAATTATTAAGGTTTAAAACTAATCCCGAAGGGAGATGCAGAGGTAGCGTGCTGACGGCGATCACATTGACCTTGGAACCATTCCCGACGTGCATCGTCACCTCGTCCTTTGCCAGTTTCCGCTTATTCCGCAGCCCCTGCTTTGAGTTACAAATGTGAGCAACTGCACCGGTATCAAATACCCAGGAGCTACTACGGGCACTAGTAAGGTACACATCAATTACATGTATATCACATATACCTTTTGTTTTGTCGGCCTTCTTATCCGCTAAGTACTTAGGGCAGTTCCGCTTCCAGTGACCGCTTCCCTTGCAATAAAAGCACTCACTCTCGGGCTTGGGTCCATTCTTTGGCTTCTTCCCAGCAGCTTGCTTGCCGGGCGCGGCAACCTCCTTGCCATCCTTCTTGAAGTTCTTTTTACCCTTGCCTTTCTTGAACTTAGTGGTTTTATTGACCATCAACACTTGATGTTCCTTCCTGACTTCTACCTCTGCTGATTTCAGCATAGCAAATACTTCAGGAATGGTCTTTTCCATCCCCTGCATATTGAAGTTCATCACAAAGCTCTTGTAGCTTGGTGGAAGCGACTGGAGGATTCTGTCAATGACCGCATCATCCGGGAGATTAACTCCCAGCTGAGTCAAGCGGTTATGCAACCCAGACATAGTGAGTATGTGCTCACTGACAGAACTGTTTTCCTCCATCTTACAGCTGAAGAATTTGTCGGAGACTTCATATCTCTCGACCCGGGCATGAGCTTGGAAAACCATTTTCAGCTCTTCGAACATCTCATATGCTCCATGTCTCTCAAAACGCTTTTGGAGCCCCGGCTCTAGGCTGTAAAGCATGCCGCACTGAACGAGGGAGTAGTCATCGAAACGTGCCTGCCAAGCGTTCATAACATCTTGTTCTGCAGGGAGAACGGGTGCGTCACCAAGCGGTGCTTGTAGGACATAATCTTTCTTGGCAGCTATGAGGATGATCCTCAGGTTCCGGACCCAGTCCGTATAGTTGCTGCCATCGTCTTTCAGCTTGGTTTTCTCTAGGAACGCGTTGAAGTTGAGGACTACGTTGGCCATTTAATCTACAAGACATATTGTAAAATATTTAGACTAAGTTCATGATAATTAAGTTCAACTAATCAAGTTATTAATGAACTCCCACTTAGATTAGACATCCCTCTAGTCATCTAAGTATTACATGATCCGAGTTAAACTAGACCGTGTCCGATCATCACGTGAGACGGACTAGTCAACATCGGTGAACATCTTCATGTTGATCGTATCTTCTATACGACTCATGCTCGACCTTTCGGTCTTCCGTGTTCCGAGGCCATGTCTGTACATGCTAGGCTCGTCAAGTCAACCTAAGTGTTTGCATGTGTAAATCTGTCTTACACTCGTTGTATGTGAATGTCTGAATAAAACACCCGATCATCACGTGGTGTTTTGAAACAGCGAACTGTCGCAACGGTGCACAGTTAGGGGGAACACTTCTTGAAATTAGTATGAGGGATCACCTTATTTACTACCGTCGTTCTAAGTAAACAAGATGCAAAACATGATAAACATCACATGCAATCAAATAATAAACGTGACATGATATGGCCAATATCACATAGCTCCTTTGATCTCCATCTTAGGGCTCCATGATCATCTTGTCACCGGCTTGACACCATGATCTCCATCATCATGATCTCCATCATCGTGTCTCCATGAAGTTGCTCGCCAACTATTACTTCTACTACTATGGCTAACGCGTTTAGCAATAAAGTAAAGTAATTTACATGGCGTTTCTTGATGACACGCAGGTCATATAAAAGAATAAAGACAACTCCTATGGCTCCTGCCGGTTGTCATACTCATCGACATGCAAGTCGTGATTCCTATTACAATAGCATGAATATCTCATACATCACATATAGATCATTCATCATTCATCACAACTTTGGCCATATCATATCACAAACCACTTGCTGCAAAAACAAGTTAGACGTCCTCTAATTGTTGTTGCAAGTTTTACGTGGCTGAATTAGGGTTCTAGCAAGAACGTTTTCTTACCTACGTTAAAGCCACAACGTGATTTGTCAACTTCTATTTACCCTTCATAAGGACCCTGTTCATCGATTCCGCTCCAACTAAAGTAGGAGAGACAGACACCTGCCAGCCACCTTATGCAACTAGTGCATGTTAGTCGGTGGAACCGGTCTCACGTAAGCGTACATGTAAGGTTGGTCCGGGCCGCTTCATCCCACAATACCGCTGAAGCAAGAAAGGACTAGTAACGGCAAGAAAGTTGACAAATCTACGCCCACAACAAATTGTGTTCTACTCGCGCAAGAAGAACTACGCATAGACCAAGCTCTGATACCACTGTTGGGGAACGTTGCAGAAAACAAAAATTTTCCTACTCGTTTCACCAAGATCATCTAGGAGTTCATCTAGCAACGAGTGATTAGATGCATCTACATACCTTTGTAGATCGCGAGCGGAAGCGTTCAAAAGAACGGTGATGATGTAGTCGTACTCGACGTGATCCAAATCACCGATGACCAGCGCCGAACGGACGGCACCTCCGCGTTCAACACACGTACGGGACGGGAGACGTCTCCTCCTTCTTGATCCAGCAAGGGGGAAGGAGAGGTTGATGAAGATCCAGCAACACGACGGCGTGGTGGTG
Source organism: Triticum dicoccoides (assembly GCF_002162155.2). Taxonomy (NCBI): domain Eukaryota; kingdom Viridiplantae; phylum Streptophyta; class Magnoliopsida; order Poales; family Poaceae; genus Triticum; species Triticum dicoccoides. The sequence continues at coordinate 641,365,447 of NC_041386.1, forward strand.
GATGCAGGGCGTCACAGCAGCAGGGCTTCGCCGAGACTACGAGGGAGAGACATAACGGGGGAAGGTGGAGGCGCCAGGGGCTGGTGTGAAATCCCTCCTCTCCCCCCAACTATATATAGGGGTGCCAAGGGGGGGCGCCGGCCCTAGTAGATGAGATCTACTAGGGGGGGCGGCGGCCAAGGGGAGGTTTCCCTCCCCCCCAAGGCACCTAGGGGTGCCTTCCACCACATGGACTCTTCCATGGTGGAAACCCTAGGCGCATGGGCCTATAGGGGCTGGTGCCCTTGGCCCATCTAGGCCAAGGCGCACCCCCTACAGCCCATGTGCCCCCCCGGGACAGGTGGCCCCACCCGGTGGACCCCCGGGACCCTTCCGGTGGTCCCGATACAATACCGATAACCCCGAAACTTGTCCCGATGCCCGAAATAGCACTTCCTATATATAATTCTTTACCTCCGGACCATTCCGGAACTCCTCGTGATGTCCGGGATCTCATCCGGGACTCCGAACAACATTTGGGTTTCTGCATATACATATCTTCATAACCCTAGCGTCACCGAACCTTAAGTGTGTAGACCCTACGGGTTCGGGAGACAAGCAGACATGACCGAGACGACTCTCCGGTCAATAACCAACAGCGGGATCTGGATACCCATGTTGGCTCCCACATGCTCCACGATGATCTCATCGGATGAACCACGATGTCGAGGATTTAATCAATCCCGTACGCTATTCCCTTTGTCTATCGATATGTTACTTGCCCGAGATTCGATCGTCGGTATCCCAATACCTCGTTCAATCTCGTTACCGGCAAGTCACTTTACTCGTACCGTAATGCATGATCCCGTGACCAGACACTTGGTCACTCTGAGCTCATTATGATGATGCATTACCGAGTGGGCCCAGTGATACCTCTCCGTCATACGGAGTGACAAATCCCAGTCTTGATCCATGTCACCCAACAGACACTTTCGGAGATACCCGTAGTCTACCTTTATAGTCACCCAGTTACGTTGTGACGTTTGGCACACCCAAAGCACTCCTACGGTATCCGGGAGTTACACGATCTCATGGTCTAAGGAAAAGATACTTTGACATTGGAAAACTCTAGCAAACGAACTATACGATCTTGTGCTATGTTTAGGATTGGGTCTTGTCCATCACATCATTCTCCCAATGATGTGATCTCGTTATCAATGACATCCAGTGTCCATAGTCAGGAAACCATGACTATCTGTTGATCAACGAGCTAGTCAACTAGAGGCTCACTAGGGACAGGTTGGTGTCTGTTATTCACACATGTATTACGATTTCCGGATAATACAATTATAGCATGAATAAAGACAATTATCATGAACAAAGAAATATAATAATAATGCTTTTATTATTGCCTCTAGGGCATATTTCCAACAGTCTCCCACTTGCACTAGAGTCAATAATCTAGTTACATTGTGATGAATCGAACACCCATGGAATTCTGGTGTTGATCATGTTTTGCTCTAGGGAGAGGTTTAGTCAACGGATCTGCTACATTCAGGTCCGTATGTACTTTACAAATCTCTATGTCTCCATCTTGAACATTTTCACGAATGGAGTTGAAGCGACGCTTGATGTGCCTTGTCTTCTTGTGAAACCTGGGCTCCTTGGCAAGTGCAATAGCTCCAGTGTTGTCACAGAAGAGCTTGATCGGCCCCGACGCATTGGGTATGACTCCTAGGTCGGTGATGAACTCCTTCACCCATATTGCTTCATGTGCTGCCTCCGAGGCTGCCATGTACTCCGCTTCACATGTAGATCCCGCCACAACGCTTTGCTTGCAACTGCACCAGCTCACTGCCCCACCATTCAAAATATACACGTATCCGGTTTGTGACTTAGAGTCATCCAGATCTGTGTCGAAGCTAGCGTCGACGTAACCCTTTACAACGAGCTCTTCGTCACCTCCATAAACGAGAAACATTTCCTTAGTCCTTTTCAGGTACTTCAGGATATTCTTGACCGCTGTCCAGTGTTCCTTGCCGGGATTACTTTGGTACCTTCCTACCAAACTTACGGCAAGGTTTACATCAGGTCTGGTACACAGCATGTAATAGAACCTATGGCTGAGGCATAGGGGATGACGCTCATCTCTTCTATATCTTCTGCCGTGGTCGGACATTGAGCTGAGCTCAATTTCATACCTTGTAACACAGGCAAGAACCCTTTCTTGGATTGATCCATATTGAACTTCTTCAATATCTTATCAAGGTATGTGCTTTGTGAAAGACCTATGAGGCGTCTTGATCTATCTCTATAGATTTTGATGCCTAATATATAAGCAGCTTCTCCAAGGTCCTTCATTGAAAAACTTTTATTCAAGTAGGCCTTGATGCTGTCCAAGAGTTCTATATCATTTCCCATCAAGAGTATGTCATCTACATATAATATGAGAAATGCTACAGAGCTCCCACTCACTTTCTTGTAAACGCAGGCTTCTCCATAAGTCTGTGTAAACCCAAACGCTTTGATCATCTCATCAAAGCGAATGTTCCAACTCCGAGATGCTTGCACCAGCCCATAAATCGAGCGTTGGAGCTTGCACACTTTGTCAGCATTCTTAGGATCGACAAAACCTTCCGGATGCATCATATACAATTCTTCCTTAAGGAAACCATTAAGGAATGCCGTTTTGACGTCCATTTGCCATATTTCGTAATCATAGAATGCGGCAATTGCTAACATGATTCGGACGGACTTCAGCTTCGCTACCGGTGAGAAAGTCTCATCGTAGTCAACCCCTTGAACTTGTCGATAACCCTTAGCGACAAGCCGAGCTTTATAGATGGTCACATTACCATCCGCGTCTGTCTTCTTCTTAAAGATCCATTTATTTTCTATGGCTCGCCGTTCAACGGGCAAGTCAGTCAAAGTCCATACTTCGTTTTCATACATGGATCCTATCTCGGATTTCATGGCTTCTAGCCATTTGTCGGAATCCGGGCCCGCCATCGCTTCTTCATAGTTCGAAGGTTCACCGTTGTCTAACAACATGATTTCCAAGACAGGGTTGCCGTACCACTCTGGTGCGGAACGTGTCCTTGTGTCCACTAGTAGGACTCCTCCCCCTTGGAAACCCTAGGCGCATGGGCCTTGTGGGGCTGGTGCCCTTGGCCCAAGCAGGCCAAGGCGCACCCCCTACAGCCCATGTGGCCCCCGGGGATGGGTGGCCCCACCCGGTGGGCCCCCGGGACCCCTCCGGTGGTCCCGGTACAATACCGATAACCCCGAAACTTGTCCCGATGCCCGAAACAGGACTTCCCATATATAAATCTTTACCTCCGGACCATTCCGGAACTCCTCGTGACGTCCGGGATCTCATACGGGACTCCGAACAACATTCGGGTTACTGCATATACATATCCCTACAACCCTAGCGTAACCGAACCTTAAGTGTGTAGACCCTACGGGTTCGGGAGACAAGCAGACATGACCGAGACGACTCTCTGGTCAATAACCAACAGCGGGATCTGGATACCCATGTTGGCTCCCACATGCTCCACGATGATCTCATCGGATGAACCATGATGTCGAGGATTCTATCAACCCCGTACGCTATTCCCTTTGTCTATCGATATGTTACTTGCCCGAGATTCGATCGTCGGTATCCCAATACCTCGTTCAATCTCGTTACCGGCAAGTCACTTTACTCGTACCGTAATGCATGATCCCGTGACCAGACACTTGGTCACTCTGAGCTCATTATGATGATGCATTACCGAGTGGGCCCAGTGATACCTCTCCGTCATACGGAGTGACAAATCCCAGTCTTGATCCATGTCACCCAACAGACACTTTCGGAGATACCCGTAGTCTACCTTTATAGTCACCCAGTTACGTTGTGACGTTTGGCATACCCAAAGCACTCCTACGGTATCCGGGAGTTACACGATCTCATGGTCTAAGGAAAAGATACTTTGACATTGGAAAACTCTAGCAAACGAACTATACGATCTTGTGCTATGTTTAGGATTGGGTCTTGTCCATCACATCATTCTCTCAATGATGTGATCTCGTTATCAATGACATCCAGTGTCCATAGTCAGGAAACCATGACTATCTGTTGATCAACGAGCTAGTCAACTAGAGGCTCACTAGGGACATGTCGGTGTCTGTTATTCACACATGTATTATGATTTCCGGATAACACAATTATAGCATGAATAAAGACAATTATCATGAACAAGGAAATATAATAATAATGCTTTTATTATTGCCTCTAGGGCATATTTCCAACACATAGGAGACAGCATGCGCTTCTTTTTCTTCTGGGTCGTTCTCCTCATAGCACCACCAATAGACCCGAGCACCTCCTGGATGATGTTTTAAGCATATTTGGCACTCAGGATAATCATGCTGCTGCTCACGCACTTGCTGCTGCTGTTGCTGCTGTCAAGGGCGCCCTCTGAAGCCGCTGCCTCGATTGAAGGACGAGGGCTGGCGGTCACCGCGGTCACCGCGGCCACGCCCCTTCCTCCTCGCCCGTGGGATCTGCCGCGAGACTGTCCACGGCCCCTGTAGACCGCATTAGCAGATGAGTGGAACCCGCCTGAAGCTGAGTCGCCTAGCATCTCCATCCTTTGATCAAAGGCAGAGATCTGAGAAAAAAGATCATCGGCGGTGATGGTGTTCTTGACAGCGCCGATCGCCGCCACCACGGAGTCGTAGTCACGGTCTAGTCTGGCCAAGATGTAGTCCACCATCTCCGGATCAGAGACGGGGCGGCCGGCAGCAGCTAGTTCATCGTCGAGGCTTTTCATCTTCGCCATATACGCCGAGCTTGACATGCTGCCCTTCTTTGTGTTGGTGATGGCGATTCTCAGATTGGTGATCCGAGATTGCGACTGCGAGGCGAAGAGGTTCGTCACCGTCGTCCAGAGTTCAAAGGTGGAGTCCTTCCCGATGACCTGCGCAAGGATCTCTGGCGAGATGGAATTCAGAAGATAAGACAAGACCTGCTGGTCTTTGGCAATCCAAGGCCCATACAGAGGGTTCGGCTCTAGGGCCGTGGTTTTGTCTGCCTTCGTGACCTCCACCATCTTAGGCGGAGCGGCGTCTGTGTTGTCGAGGAGTCCAGTCACCTGCGCACCTCGCAGGGCTGGAAGCACCTGAGTCTTCCAGAGGATGAAGTTTCCTCTTGCGAGCTTCTCAGATGGTGGCGAACCGAGGTTGAGGGCGACGCCGGCAGAGGAAGCCATGGAGACGATGGTATTTGAATTCTAGGGTTTTGGTTTGTGGCTAGATGTATGGAAAGAGGTGGCTCTGATGACCATGTAAGATTACGTGCGAACTCCCTGCTCCCTCGATGGGGAGAGGCATCGATATATATTGACTATCGGCAGGAGTCTGCCTTGGCATACAAGGAAAGTACAAGAGGTAGAGAAGGATACGGAGAGAGAGAGAGATAGGTTCGGATTACATATTTTCTCTAACAGATATGTTTCTATAAAGTTGGTCGAACTTTACAAAGTTTGACTTTAAACAAATCTTATATGCAAAGTAAAAAATACATGAGGGAGTACGTATCATGAAGATCACAGGTAAAGTACCCACAAACTATTGTTGGTTGGCAACTTGAAATATCTCTCCTCTATATTAGTACTTCGTAAATATAAGATGTTGCTATAGTTCAAATTTGAACTATAAAAACGTCTTACATTTAGGAGCAGAGGTTGTACTTGTTTCTTTTAACACGGTATAGATGCAGGCGCCCATACATATACACATACACTCATCCTTATGGACGCACCACCTATCCCTACAAGCATCTTCGAGAGACTGAGTCGGCACATCTTTTCAAGATTGACGAACTCATTATAAACGCCTTCGTAGTCGACAAAAACATCTCCTCGCATTGCACATACATTGTTAAAAGGCCTGAATACATTCAGAAAAATATAAACACTAATGTCTAAGTCTAGAATTTGATCCCCGGTGGACCGAGGATGTACGGTTATCCTCTAAGCATCCAACCATAGGTTGGTCCGGTGAGGTTGTACTTTGTTAGCAATAAGTAACAATTGTGTTGAGGTACTACAAGCTGCTCATGCCGTTGTTATTTGTTTGGGTTTCTACATGTACAGAGACGCGTCCACAGGCACAGTAAGTCAGTAACCACAATTATAGAGAACTAATGGGAGCCTAGCCTAGCTAGCTACGCGGACTGCATGCGCGCCGGCCGTCACGTACCGAGCCCCCCTCCGGCTGGCCTATTGTGCTCACCAGGCGACGTCCTGGTGGGCGTGTAGGCCGGAGATGGCATCGGAGCGCGCACCACTGTGTCCTCTGCCTCCTCGTCCTCCGCCGCGTCCGCCGGCGCCGAGGTCGGGTCATTCCTCCGGTCGTACCGCTGCACCACGAGCACGGACGCCGTCGCCGAGAACTCTGCTGTCGCCAGGTAGCTCCCCACGGGTCCAAGCTCCGGGCAGTCGGTCTTCTCCATCAGGGGTATCGCTTGCGCCGACCGCCCGGTCATCACCAGATTCTTCCCCCTCCCGAACGCCTTGATGGCCGCCGCCACCTCCAGCCTCTCCCGCGCCACCACCTCCTCGTAGCACACCGACTCGCCGGGGAAGACGTGCTTTTGTATGGCCACCTCGTCGACGTCGGCGAGCTCGTCGTCCGCGGCGCTGCGCGGGTTGACCGCCGTCGCAGCAGCAGCCGCGCTGAAGCGTACCACGGTGAGAACGATACCGGGGTGCTCGGCCATGCGGGCGGCGTAGGCCAGTGCCTCGCGGTCGTCGGGCCCGCCGAAGAAGAGGAGGAGCACGGTGTAGGAGACGTCGGGCGCCGACACCTGCGCCATGCCGCCGAGCGCCCGGTCCACGAGGATCGCCACCGTGCACGGCGCCTTCCGGAGCACCCGCACGTTCGCGTGGTGGTACGCCCGGTCCACGCACGCCTCCATCGTCCCGTCGTGGCAGAGTATCTTGTGGAACGGGAGCACGATGACGGCGGCCCGTTTTTGCACCGCCGAGTTGACGATGTCCTCGTGGATGGTGGCCAGGTCGGAGATGGCCGTCATCGGCTTCACCGTCACGGCGCTCAGCCTCTGGAACGCCTCGAACGCCACCTGCACCTCCTCCCCGCCCGCGACCTTCCGCCCGAGCCGGCCCGAGAACGGCAAGCCGTTGCGGCGCGCGCGCTGCACCATGGTGATCGCCGACGACCGCTCCGAGAGCTCCACCAGGTGCATGGCGTACATGGTGAGCTTGCTCCGCCGCGTGCCACGCGACGCCTCCACCAGGTTGATCAGCGTCGGGATGCCCCGGCTGGCGTGGAAGCACGCGAGCACCCGCAGCTCGCTGTCGGCATCGGCGTCATCGCGCTCCATGGTGCGGTGCGTGTACGACGACTGCCGCCGGGCCGGCTTGTACACGGCGGTGACGGCCGGCGTCGTCAGGAACGTGGTGACCAGCGCCATGAGCACGAGGATGGCGAATGCCTCCTCGTTGAGGACCTTGCGGTCGCGGCCGATGTTGAGCACGATGAGCTCCACGAGCCCCTTGGTGTTCATCATCAGCCCCAGCGCCACCGCCTCGCGCACCGGCACCCGCATCAGCAGCGACGTGAGCACTGTGCCGCCGATCTTGCAGACGCACGCCGTCATGATTGCGAGCAGGAGGAGCCCCCACGACTTGGCGCCGGAGATGGTTGCCACATTCGTCTTGAGCCCGCTGGAGACGAAGTAGAGCGGCAGGAACAGCGACGACACGATGTCCTCGATCTTCTCGGTGAGCGCGCCGGCGAAGGCGCCTTCCTTGGGGACCAGCACGCCGATGACGAACGCGCCGAACAGCGCGTGTATACCGATGGTGTCGGTGGCGAATCCGGCGGCAAGGACGATGGCCATTCCGCCGCAGACGAACGACTCCTTGACCGGCTCGCCTTCGGGGGACCGGCGGGCCATGTACAGGAGCAGCGGCCTGACGAGCAGGGTGGCGAGGCCAACGAAGGCGGCGCCGGAGAGGAGCACGTAGATGGACACGAACGGCGAGCCGTTGCCCGAGAGCGCGATGGCGAGCGCGAGCAGTATCCACGCCGTGATGTCGTTCACGGCGGCCGCCGACATGGCCATGCGGCCGATCTCGGTGGTGAGGAGCTTGAGCTCGGCGAGGATGCGGGCGAGCACCGGGAAGGCCGTGATGGAGAGCGCGACGCCCATGAAGACGATGAACGGGACTTGCGGGGCGTCGGGCGCGATGGCGGCCCGGAGCACGAGGGAGGAGTCGACGCCGAGCGCGAAGGGGACGGACATGCCGGCCACGGCGATGGCCAGGGCGCGGCGGCCGGTGCGGCGGAGCGACGCCGGGTCCAGCTCCAGGCCGACGAGGAAGAGGAAGAAGAGCAGGCCGATGGCTGCCAGCGTGTCCAGCACCATGAGGCTCTCCCTGGGGAAGACGTTGTGGAGGAAGACCTTGCTCCGGCCGAGCGCCGACGGCCCGAGGAGGACGCCGCCCTGCATTTCGCCACCAGTAGCAGTAACATTAACATGAGCTTGCATTGCTATAACCGGAGATACATGCCCATAATGTGGAAATTCTGATCAAGTGATTTTTGACTGATTTGACAGTGCTTGAGCATGAAAACCTACTTCGATTCCATAGGCGACATGGACTAACTCCCGATTAATTTGGACATTACCAAAACCATTCGAACTACAAACGCACAAATGCTCCAACACACCGGTCACACTGCAATTAGACGGTGGTGTCCTCTGAAAATCAAACTTTGGCGTGTTTCTTTTGAAAACAACAATAATTAAGTGAACTTCAAGCAAAAGTCTTAAAACTACTTTTGGTTCCTACCATCATATCTTGAGAATAAAAAATACTCCCTCTGTTCACTATTACTATAATTGTTTTAGATATTTCAATATAGATTACATACACGTATTTTAAGCTAAATTCTCAAGAATACACTTCACCCAACAATCTACGTTAAAAAACAGAGCTTTTGGAAAATTAAGGTAAGAATTTGTCCTTCCAAAAACAGTTTGATGAAAAAAGGGATATTACTATAACTGAATAGTGTTGGGGAGGCGGGAGTGAACTTTTCGCCACGAAATGCACATGGGGTTAAAAATTTCAGGAATACTAATGGTCTAGTATGCATTTTTTTTGTTGCTATGAATATAAGTTTTTAGTTTGTATTTTCCTTATTTTTATAAATTTCGACACGGGTTGGGATTAAATCTCAATGGATAGTTGTCGGACCAAAATAAATAAATATTTCGTTTGTAGGTTAAAATTTCTTTCTCAAATTTAGAAAGTACCTAAACGTATAAACTTCTACTCACATATTCCTTAAAATCCTTATTTTAAAACTAATTTTACTTCTTAATTAGGTATTACATTTTGCTCCCCTACTTACAGTACTAATTATGTGAGTATGTGAAGCACTACTCCAAACTCAATTACTGGTAGGAGTAGTACATATTACTCGCATCCCAAAATTAGGCAAAGGCAAAAGTAGAAGATGTCTAAT
>NC_041386.1:641375174-641423131 GCF_002162155.2 Triticum dicoccoides
CAAAAAAAGATCAGCTTAATCAAACTCATATCGCCGCTGAAATAACATACTCATAGTATAATGTACCACAATGAAATTAACAGTGATTGGATAGATGGGCACACTCTATTTTTACACTTGCAAAGCATAATGTTCATGGACTAATTAGATCATGCAAAAACAAAATAGACGAGGTGACATTGTGACATTATTTTATTATAAGCACGCGAAACCATATAACTCAATGGCGGTGAGCGAGGGACGATGAGGAATGAACTTACGATGATCTCTGCGATGACGCGCGGCTGGCGGAGCAGGCGGAGGGCGAACGCGAGGCCGCGGGTGACGGCAAGGACAAGGCAGATCTGCAGGATGAGGAGCGGCCGGCAGCGAGAAGCGCAAGGGGTTGTCGCCCTGCCACACCCCCTCCGACGTCGCCTTCAGTGGCCGGTACGACTGCACGTTATCGTCTGCCCCGCCGTGGCCGCCCGGCGCCATTCCCGGCAACCTCATCTCATCACGCACTCACGGTGGCGCCACACGCGGCTGTGGCTGGCGTCTGACCGGAGAGAACATGCATGCATGCACCAGCGCGGTGGTGGCCTCAGGCTGGTTCGGGGCCGGACGACATGCGTTCAATCGTCGATCGCCAGTGCATGCATGGCAATAAGCTGGGAGAGCTCGGCCAAGATCCTCGGAGGAACAAGTGGAGACAGGGGGAAGTGAAACCAGTGTTAACCTCACACCACCCGTGTGTCGAGTATGCCTATGGCTATGTCACCAGGTCTTCAACCGTCTCTCTCTCTCACACATACGCAGGAGTTGAGCTTGGACAAATATAGCCGGTGGGCGGTGAGGTGATCGATGGAGCTCTGGACTATGGAGATCTCCCTACTAATAAACCACCGATTGCTCCTGGTCGTACGTCGCGGCAGGTTTGCAAAAAAGTCCCCGTATTTTTCAGTATTCAACCCGCAGTCCTTTTGTAAGTGAGAAAACGTTTCGATCAGGAATTTTGCAAATAAATCCCTACAGTATATGGTATTAAATCCGCGGTCCTTAAAGTGAGAAAAAAAGAAACCCATCGGGATCTCCTCTCTCTCCCTCGCCTCAGCCGCCAGGAGCGGCGGTCGATCCAGTGCCGCGCCGGCCGCGGGCCGCCGGCCGGTGCCGGCGAGCGTCCGCGCCTTCGGAGTCTTCCTCTGCGCCTTTCTGCATGGGGACGCGTTCGGATGAGCTCGCTGCCAGGTTGGCGGCCGGGGGCCCCGGCGGCGTCGGCGGACCAGCAGGAGGAGGATGCGGGGAGGGGCAGCACGAGCGGGTGGTCGCGCTCCGCGAGATCAAGAACCAGACCTTCGGGAACCAGACCAAGAAGCTCCTCTACCTCCGCCTGGGTGCCGTGTTAGCGGTCGTCACGGCGCGTCACCAGCCATGCTCGTCCATGAGCGGCCGCGGCGGAGTACTTTGCTTGCGGCGTAGACGATGGCGCGCATGCCGTGCTTGCTGCTGGAGCCGTGGGGCACCTCCTCGCCCACCCCGACAACAAGGTCAGCTTCCTTCAATTGCTTGTTTCCTTAATTTCGTGTATGCTTGCTCGGTTTGGGGATTTGTTGATCAATTGGGAGAATATTTGTTGCGTGCAGAAGAGCTGGTGGGAGGAAATGGGTGGCTACCCAGCAACTGCTTGCTGGTTGCGCCAATTTGGGGGTTGCTAGCAATTGTGCTTGTCCCTGAACTATAGACCAAAAAGAGACAATGCTAACTTAATGAATGTTTTGTGTGGGAATTAGTCTGTACATTAGCCACAACCGGATCCAGATTGAGGTTGGCGGTCGATACCAACGCCGTCCTGGATGGCGTGCTCGAGATCGAAGGCGGGGAACTCCAGAAGGCAGACGGCGGCATTGCCTCAGTTGTAGCTGCATGGGGAAGAGGAGGGGTGGAGGAGTAGACGCTGCATCTCCATCCGCCGTGATGGGAGTGATGGCGCCGGCGCTCGCCGTGTCCGCCGTCAGCTCCATCTTGACGATGTTATCCTTGATTGGAAGTTCGAGCGCCCTCACAACAGGACTTACTCCACCCCTTCTCCCTCCCCGTTCCCTTCCCCTGGGGGTTAATTGAAGTATTTATATTTCCGTATTAGTGTGGTTCAACTTGCTATTGGGCATATGGTGTGTTTTCTGAATTTTGGTCTGAAAGATGATTTTGTGAGTTCAAGCTTTTGTGCGATTCCTGATGTTGTGTTCCTGCCAAATGACATATGTCCTACACTGAATTTTTCTGACGCTATAATCATGGCAGGAGCTTTGTACTGGGAAAGCATGTCAGAATTATCTAGAATTGATGGACTTTAGTTGGTGTTTGTTTGCTGGATGGAATTAGATTTGTGGATATATCAGTTTATGGGTGGCTACTTGATTGGTGAATTCACCTGCTATATGAACACTATTTTTAATAAATGGTGTGCATCTAAGATGTATAAGAACAAGTTTGAGGATAAAGATTCATATAAAGAATTATGTAAAAAATTGTGATTCTTAATATCTTGAGAACTAGCGTATATTTTTTCCACTACATTAGCCTTCAGATTTTTCTTGGATTTGCTTTCTGCACTAATGTTTTCAGTACCATCCTTCTTCCGCGATGCTGCTGCATGCCAGGATTCGCAGTGGCACCGCCGCAGCCAGCGAGGACACAAGCTCACGAGGATTGTTGCCGCTTCGGAGGACATGGGAGCTGCCATAGCCAGCGAGTACGTGAGCGCACGTAGGCACCATCGCTTTCGAGGATGCGAGAGCCATCTCAGCTTGAGAGAATGCGCATACCATCTCCAGGTATATAGCAGTAACATCTCTCCCTAACTCCACTCCGATATGTAACATTTTTTTCTCTCCTATTGTGAGATTGCAGTGTGTGCAACAAGTGTTCCTCTAAACGTCTGAGCGTAAAGACTACTCATGGGTGATGCTTCTGTGACCAGACCTCTATGTATGTTCTTTGCGGCCTTTCCTATAAATAAATTATAAGTATATGTCATTGCCATATTAATTGTGTACTTCTCTATTAGAAAATCACAAGATAGTTTCAGTGTTGTTGTTCTCAATCATGTTACCCTTAAGTGCAAGACATCAATTTGCTCTTAAGTAAAAGGGAAATTTGAGCAGGAAAGGTAAGCAATTCGAAGCAAGCTCCCGAGATAAATTTTCTTTTGGTTTAGCTAACGAATGCCTTGGTATAGGTCTAATCTCTCCTTCCTAGAGATGGTTCTTTCTTATTTCTTTTACGGGGACTTACTTTTGTTTCTTTAATTAGGATACCTTCACCTGGTATTTTTTGTTTTAATTAATGAATATAGATCAGTTGCATTGTTTTGTCTCAACCAAGCTAGCTGTATAGTAGAAATTCAGCATGCACACAAGGTGATCTGGTTGAGTTTTACTAGGTAACCGTACCATTGTTGTCTGCATGCTGAAAAGCTTATGGGTATGTACTGAAACTAAATTATACTCCCTCCGTCCGGAAATACTTGTCATTGAAATAGATGTATCTAGATGTATTTTAGTTCTAGATACATCTATTTTCATCCATTCTGATGACAAGTATTTCCGGACGGAGGGAGTAGTTGTTAAGGATTATTTGCAGACATGTCAAGACCGGAAGATGTCATCATTATCCCTAAACTGAGATGTCTTCAGGATTGGAAATGTCACGAAGGCCCCCGTACAATTATAGGTACCAACATATAAAAATCCAAGAATTTCCCGCTAAGAGACACTCGACATGCAAACTTAAATCATGCTAGAATTCGTCAAATACCATGTTTAACCTGAATTAGTTACTTGACATGTGCCTATCTTCTTCTTTTTCCAAATTATGTGTTCAACTGTTCATCATATTATTGATGGAATTAATTTTGCATCGATTGTTTGCACCACTTGATAATTACAACGAAAGTTATGGATGTCCAATCTGGCTGGTTGTTTGTCTACTACTAAAGCTTGTACATATTTGCTTAAATTTGAATACATGTCAAAAAAAATCTCCCGTTGCCACACACACATCCGTGGCAATTGTTGAAAGCTCTGAATGCTTCACTCTTTGTTCTGATGCTTAGGGATATTGGGTAGAATCCAGTGTCACTCATGATCCTGGTTTAATAGAGGAACTGAATTGATCATGATTTTGAATGTCAAATGTCACACAGGGAAGGGCCTGAACATGAACTTACTTGGTAATGCCCATTTGTGTAGATCGGTAGCCTGTGGCATCTATTTTGTCCAATCATCCGCCACGAACAAATTTTCTTTGTTGGGTGCTGGTGGTTCTACTTCCAATGTTTTTGTAGGACATTGCTCGGTTAGTAATGACTTTGAATGTAAAGCGTGCTATGAAGTACATGATGCGTTGTATAGTTCCCTCAATTACGTGAAGAAGAAGAATGGCAGCAAAGACTTATGGTATGATACCTTAATATATTTGATTGTCTTGATACCGTGTTTCCTTTCTTTTTCATATAGGAATTACACTAGGTTATTTTTACTATGAAACACGAATTCCACTGTTATCAGGGGGTTTGAAACCTAAGGCAGAGTCACTGTTTTCTCTCTCCAGGGTCAATTTTGTTTTTCTCGCTTTAGAATATTTTCTAACCATGTATCTAAAACTTGCAATATGCTACTTACTAACTATGGCCTTGCATAGGATGGAAGATACACTCATCGTCACACATATGTTTTCACTCATCGTCAAGCATTGCACTCCCAATGTCCATATATTGTTCAATTACCACTGATGTCGACCTAGGTTATAAACCAAAATAAGACAATCCTTAGCATGGTTTTCCAAGCTATGTCGCTCTTTGAGACATGCTTGGTAATTACAAAAACATTGGAAGTTGAAAAATGTTTATCCTTAAAGACTTTATTTTATAAGTTTATTTGTCACAATCAAATATATGCCTCTATATTTGTTCAGATTCCTGCAATATGCTATATTGAAAATTGATTTGTTAAATTTGCATGGCCAGATGGTCATATGGATAGAAGTATTAGCATAAAAAAACCCAGATATTCCACAAATGAAGGGCCTTCTTTAACTGAATTGAGTGTACACAATGCAAAGCCTTCGCCCAAGAGTATGACAATGATGCTGAACAAGCCCTCAAACCTATGGCATTTAAATAAACTGATCGTGAATTGAAGCTATGTGAACGATGGGATATTTTTGTTCGTAGTAATAAAAATATTATTGCAGTAACTTACATTGAGGTTACATACACAGGGATAGAGAGAGAGAGGACATGACGAACGTTAAGCGGTTTGTAGTTGGAGGAGGGGCGGATCTGGAGCCATGCTTAGGGCGTGTGCTATTTGTTTTCCCGTTGCAATGCACGGGCAATTTTCCTAGTAATTAGATAAGAGAGTCAGTTAATCGTTGGGAGAAGTTATGATAAGCCTCTTCACCTGGCTCGTCCTTTCTTATTTATAGCCGGCCCATACCAATGGCTGTAATATGACCATTTTTTCTCGCAAGCAAAGAAAACATATTAGGGGGTTAAGTTTTAGGGGCATCTAGGCACCGGCCGACCGGCCAGGAACCTGGATCAGTGCCTCCCCCACTGTCTGATGCGCCGAATCAGGCCGATTCTTCCTTCCCCTGCCCCAGCGACTCGCACCCCTCCCCTGCTCCCATCTCCATCTCCCCAACCACCCTGCTCCCAATCCTCATCTCGCGTGTCGCATGCCTCGTGCAACATTCAACCCTTGTAGGTTGCAGCAACCTCTACGACGCCGACACCTTGTCACAAGGTCCCCGCGTCGCCGGTCACAACTCCGCCACCGAAGTCGCAACAAAGTTGTCTCGCCTCCCAGGAGCAGCTCACAATGACATCCAGTCATAGCATTGGCTAGCGCTGGTCATTCCATCGGGCATGACCAGCTGCAACATTCTCTGGCATCGTTCTCTATCTGCAGGCGTTGCAGCTCCGTCTCTCACTGCGGTTGTAGCATCGGTGCTCACCATTGCTATCCCAGCTCTGACCGTAGGTGGTTGCAGCTATGTTGTTCGTGGTTGCAACATTGGTGGTCGTTGTTGCTAGCATCGCGGCTCTGGTCGTAGGCGTTTGTAGCTCTAGCCATAGATACACGCTGCATGGCTCGAGCGGTTGCAGCATCGATGGCATGCCATTCCAGCACCACCGCACGATGGTTCCAGCATCACTATGTGCCATCGCTGGCTCACCATGAGTGATTGCATCATCGAAGACACTCCGTTCCAGCATGAGCGCATGCCAGTTCTAGTAGGTCCACACGCCGATTCCAACATCATCATATGCCGGTTCCTGCACGGGTGCACACCAGTCGTAACATTGTGCCTTGCTGGTTCCAACAACACGATCATGTAGTTTGAGTCACAACATGTGTTGGCGGAAGACAGTAGCTAGTGACCGCTGCTAGCTATTTGACGGAAGGTTGTTTGGCGTGGACATTTGAGGTATATAGCTGCATGGTTGGCTCTCGTATCTATGTTTGCGGACGCATCTGGACGCATATGTGGCGGATAGTGGATCTTATTTAGGGAACGATGCTCGAGATGCCCTGATATGCTTTCCATCGTGTGTTAGCTGACAAGGTAAGGGCAAACAAGCTTCTTTATATTGGAGTCAATCTACTGACATTGTTTATATATATGAGTATAATTGAAGGCAGTTTGTGAAAAAAATTGGGGTCTTTGTCGGCGGGAGGGCTCTGTTTTTAGGTGTCTCTTTGAGTTTAAGTAGGGTTTGTGTCCTGTTTAGGAAGGCGATGCAACAGTGGCTTCCTGAAGATGGAATAAAGATCTCCCCGCCTAGCCCTCGTCCCGGTGATGCTTCTAGCATCATCAGGGAGTGTGTGGAGGTTTGCCTCCGAGAAATCTTGTGGGATTCGATTGGCGTTTATCTTCGATGGATCCACGTGTATCGGGTCTTCGTCTGTCTACATGTCGGATCCTTTCGATCTATGCTTCTCTTCATTAGCGACGGTTGTTGTTCTGGTGTGATGGTTCTCTAGGGCCTTACCACGATGACTTCCCAACTGTCTACTACGACAAGGTTTGTCCGGCTCCGGTGATGGAGGGCGATTGTGGCGGAGCGCTTTTGGCTCACTCTAGTGCTTGTAATCATCGCTAGGTGGTCTAAGGACGTGGATGTAATTTTTACTTCTGGTGTTATTTGTACCACCTTGACAGTTGTTGAATAGATTGAAAGTTTTCCTGAAAAAAAGCTATGGGGTAAACTGACCCCACAACTTTTGCAAAAAATCGCCACTGCTACATGTGATCTAGGTAATATCAATGGAAAATTTCAAAACTCAGCCTATTCTCTCCATCAACATGATACTTCCTTTTGTGTGATCCGGTAAAGGAACACAAAGTACCCCACGCCTATTTCCCCAAAGAGGTGACCTTGTATTATCGAACCCACGAGAGGAAGGTTCCCCTGAAGTGATGGTCTCTAGCAAGCTTCTGTCAAAGAAATAATTCCAACTTCTGACCGGACCAGTCAAGCTAATTGTGATGAAACACTTATAATAAAAAGAGGTACGGGTATGAGGTCTCAATGCTTACAACCATGTATTTGTGTTGGGACCAAACATGATCTTAATTTGTGCGCTGGAAGTCACTGAGGGAGTCCTGGATTAGGGGGTGTTCGGATAGCCGAACTATACCTTCAGCCGGACTCCCGGACTATGAAGATGCAAGATTGAAGACTCCGTCTTGCGTCCGGAAGGGACTTTCCTTGGCGTGGAAGGCAAGCTTGGCGATACGGATATGAAGATCTCCTACCATTGTAACCGACTCTATGTAACCCTAACCCTATCCGGTGTCTATATAAACCGGAGGGTTTTAGTCCGTAGGACAACATACACATCAACAATCATACCATAGGCTAGCTTCTAGGGTTTAGCCTCTCTGATCTCGTGGTAGATCTACTCTTGTACTACCCATATCATCAATATTAATCAAGCAGGACGTAGGGTTTTACCTCCATCGAGAGGGCCCGAACCTGGGTAAAACTTCGTGCCCCTTGCCTCCTATTACCATCCGGCCTAGACGCATAGTTCGGGACCCCCTACCCGAGATCCGCCGGTTTTGACACCGACATTGGTGCTCTCATTGAGAGTTCCTCTGTGTCGTCGCTGTCAGGCCCAATGGCTCCTACGATCATCAATGGCGATGCAGTCCAGGGTGAGGCCTTCCTCCCTGGACAGATCTTCCTCTTTGGCGGCTTCGCACTGCGGGCCAATTCACTTGGCCATCTAGAGCAGATCGAAAGCTACGCCCCTGGCCATCAGGTCAGATTCGGAAATTTAAACTACACGGCTGACATCCGCGGGGACTTGATCTTTGGCGGATTCGAACCACCGCCAAGCGCGCCGCACTGTCACGACGAGCATGATCTAGCTCTGCCGCCGAACAGTGCCCTGGAGGCCGCACCCGCATCGGCTTCGACCCTTAGTTCAGAGCCAACCGCGCCGATCGAGGATGGGCGGTTGGATGCCACCTCGGGGGCTGTGATCCCAACGGCGGTTGAGCCGAACACCAGCCCCGTACTCTGCGAGACTCGTGACTCCATGGAGCCGGATTCTTCTCCGGACTCCGAACCCTCCGCGCCCCTGCCGATCGAATCCGATTGAGCGCCGATCATGGAGTTCACGGCCGCAGACGTCTTTCAGCACTCGCCTTTCGGCGATATCCTGAAGTCACTGAAGTCTCTCTCTTTATCAGGAGAGCCCTGGCCGGACTACGGTCAGCAAGGTTGGGGTACGGACGATGAAGAAATTCAAAACCCACCCATCGCCCACTTTGTAGCCACTGTCGACGACTTAACCGACATGCTCGACTTCGACTCCGAAGACATTGACGGTATGGACGCCGATGAAGGAGATGATGAAGAACCAGCGCCTACTATGCCCTAGAAAGCCACCTCATCATATGACATATACATGGTGGACACCCCAAAAGAGGGAGAGGGCGATGGAATAGCGAAGGATGACCCCTCCAAGAAACAGCCCAAGCACCGGTGTCAGCGGCGCCGCTCAAAATCCCACCAACACAAAAACGGTGATTCCAGCACGGGAGATAATAATACTCCGGTGAGTGCCGAAGAAAACCCCCTCCAGCAAGGTTTAGCACAGGAGGATGGAGAAACCAGCCCTCATGAGAGAGTGGCAGACAGAGAGGTCGAGGACGATAATTATATGCCTCCCTCCGAAGACGAGGCAAGTCTCGATGACGACGAATTCGTCGTGCCAGAGGATCCCGTTGAGCAAAAGCGTTTCCAATGCAGGCTTATGGCCACGGCAAGAAGCCTCAAGAAAAACAGCAACAGCTCCGAGCTGATCAAGATTTGCTGGTTGACAGATGGACCGAAGTCCTTGCGGCCGAAGAGCATAAACTCGAACGCCCCTCCAAGAGTTACCCAAAGCGCATGTTGCTACCCCAATTAGAGGAGGAAGCACTTGATGCGGCCGAACGGCCACCTCGTGGCCGCGACAGAGAGGCCTCCCGGCCCTCCACTCAAGCCGCACCCTGTATCAAGGCACGGGAATATGCGCCGGACTTACGAGACATGTTGGAGGACAAGGCAGGGCAAACACGATCGATCTACGGATCGCGTGGGCACCCCACGGCTCGAGACAGTAACCGTCACGCCGGCCACAAATTCGGCAGGGTCGAACACAGTAGACAAAACTCATTGGAGCTACGTCATGATATCACCCAGTACAGAGGCACCGCACACCCACTGTGCTTTACAGACGAAATAATGGATCATCAAATCCCCGAGGGTTTCAAACCCGTAAACATCGAATCATATGATGGCACAACAGACCCTGCGGTATGGATCGAGGATTATCTCCTTCATATCCACATGGCCCGCGGCGACGATTTTCACGCCATCAAATACCTCCCACTCAAGCTTAAAGGTCCAGCTCGGCATTGGCTCAACAGCTTGCCAACAGGATCAATCAGTTGTTGGGAGGACCTGGAAGCCGCATTCCTCGACAATTTCCAGGGCACTTATGTGCGACCCCCAGACGCCGATGACCTAAGTCACGTAATTCAGTAGCCAGAGGAATCAGCCAGGCAATTCTGGACACGGTTCCTAACAAAGAAAAATCAAATAGTCGACTGTCCGGACGCTGAGGCCCTAGCAGCCTTCAAGCACAATATCCGTGACGAGTGGCTGGCCCGGCACCTTGGACAGGAAAAGCCGAAATCTATGGCAGCACTCACGACACTCATGACCCGCTTTTGCGCGGGAGAAGACAGCTGGCTTGCTCGTAGCAACAATATGACCAAGAACCCTGGTAGTTCGGACACCAGGGACATTAGTGGCAGGTCGCATCGCAACAAGCAGAAGCGCCGCATTAACGGCGACAATGCTGAGGATACGGCAGTTAATGCCGGATTCAAAGGCTCTAAATCCGGTCAGCGGAAAAATCCATTCAAAAGGAATCCTAGGGGCCCGTCCAGCTTGGACCGAATACTCGACCGCTTGTGCCAAATACATGACACCCCCGAAAAGCCGGCCAATCACACCAACAGGGATTGTTGGGTGTTCAAGTAGGCAGGCAAGTTAAGCACCGACAATGAAGACAAGGGGCTGCATAGCGATGACGACAAGGAGCCCCGGCCGCCAAACAACAATGGACAGAAGGGTTTTCCCCCACAAGTGCGGACGGTGAACATGATATACGCCACCCACGTCCCAAAAAGGGAGCGGAAGCACGCGTTAAGGGACGTATACGCGGTAGAGCCAGTCGCCCCAAAGTTCAACCCATGGTCCTCCTGCCCGATCACCTTTGATCGAAGAGACCATCCCACTAGCATCCGTCATGGCGGATTTGCCGCATTGGTTCTAGACCCAATTATTGACGGATTTCATCTCACTGGAGTCCTCATAGACGGCGGCAGTAGCCTGAACCTGCTTTAGCAGGATACAGTGCGAAAAATGGGCATCGATCCCTCAAGGATTAAGCCCACCAAAACGACCTTTAAAGGCGTAATACCAGGTGTAGAGGCCAACTGTACAGGCTCAGTCACACTTGAAGTGGTCTTCGGATCCCCGGATAATTTCCGAAGCGAGGAATTGGTCTTCTACATAGTCCCATTCCGCAGTGGCTATCATGCACTGCTCGGACGAACCGCAATCGCCAAATTCAATGCGGCACCGCACTACGCATACCTTAAGCTCAAGATGCCAGGCCCTCGTGGAGTAATTACGGTCAATGGAAACACCGAACGCTCCCTCCGAACGGAGGAGCACACGACGGCCCTTGCAGCGGAAGTACAAAGCAGCCTCTCCAGGCAGATCTCTAGTCCGGCCATTAAACGTCCGAACACTGTCAAGCACGCCCGGAGTAACCTACAACAAGACCTCCTGGCACGTTCCGAGCAGACGTAGCAATACGGCCCCAACCCCAACCCTAGCAAAAAGGCGACGCCAGTACTTCGCGTACATAATTACGCTCTGGAAATACCATGGGCATAGGGGAAGGGGCACCATCACGGCACGCCCAAAACACGGCTTAAACCGCACCAGGGGCTGCCGATTTTTTACTTTTCTCTTACTTCTAGGACTCTACTCTTCGGAAGGCCTGTTCGGCAGTTCAATTGCCGCACAAACGATGCAAGAACCAGGGAAGCAGACAAGCCATGCCGCATTACGCAAATCCTAGGTGGTCTCTATCACGAGCAGTATACCTGTTTCGCATACTATTCCGCAGCTTGCCCCTGGAGCAGACATGTTAAATAGTCCAACTTTTCGTTTATCGCATTACTTGTATCGTTCTGCTTTGATCGTAGCTATTTTTAATAAACAATGCATAGCTTTTGTCTATTTTTGCACTATCTTTTTATAAATAAATGTTCCTTAACGACATGTTGCACCCGTACAACTTGGTACGGCCAAAATACGCCAGGGGCTTTTAGCACCCCTCAATATGGTGTGAGAAGTCCGAACACTTTCACAAGTGCGGCACCCCGAACTTATAGCATTATATGCATCGGCTCCGAATCATGTCTTGGGTCAATAGTTGGGTTTGCCCGGCTCCTATGTTTTGGTGCCTTATGTTCCGCTATATCGGCTAAGGTAGCACTAGAAGAACCACTGCGATTGTGCCCCAGTTGAGCTGGGCCGAGCACCTCGGTGGAGAAAGCTAAAACTGACTGTCATGATGAAGCGAGAGCTGGTCGCTGTTCGAGAGGTTTTTTTCGAGTCCCTAAAGACTTATGCCGCTTAGGGCGACGAGTCGGCTCTGTCCGGCCAAGGCGTGGATAGCGCCCCGAACTCGGTCTTCCGAATATTAGGGGCTTCGCCGAAATTTAAAATTATAGAATTCTATGGCTAAGTGAGAGTGTTCACGCATTATAGTCCGATTGCCTCGTTCGTCGGGCTGAGCGCCTCCCTCGAAGGACCCAAACATGGGAAAAAGAGCGCCCAGATTTATCCCCGAACACCCCAGCACTAGTGGCAAGGGGGCAGAAGCCGACTACTCGCCATCTCTCAGTATTGATAAATAACCACACAGAAGGTAATATTTTAAATTCAAGCAGCATTGCTCAGCGCATATGAACAAGTTTTCAGCGCACAGGACAAAAATGAGCGAGTTTTACTCAAAAATTACATCCCTAGTACATTCATCCGCCACAAGGCGGGCACCCTTCAGAACATCCTTATAGTAATTTTCAGGCTTGCGATGCTCTTTCCCCGCTGGTGGCCCGTCCTTCACAAGCTTCTCCGCATCCAGCCTGCCCCAGTGCACCTTAGCGCGGGCAAAGGCCCTACGAGCACCTTCAATACAGACGGAGCGCTTGATGACTTCGAGCCTTGGATAGGCCTCCACCAGCCGCCGCACCAGCCCGAAATAGCTCCCAGGCAGAGCCTCTCCAGGCCACAGCCGAACTAGGAGGCCCTTCATGGCCTGTTCGGCCGCCTTATGGAGCTCGACCAGTTGCTTCAGCTGGTCGCTCAGGGGCACGGGGTGTTCGGCCTCAGCATACTGAGACCAGAACACCTTCTCCGTCGAGCTGCCCTCCTCGGCTCGATAGAATGCGGCGGCATCGGATACACTCCGGGGAAGATCTGCAAATGCCCCTGGAGAGCTCCGGATTTGGGTAAGTATCAAGTAACTCACGTTTATGTGTTTACTTTGCATAAAGAATGCCTTACCCGCCGCTATTTTCTTCACCTCATCCAACTCCTGGAGAGTCTTCTGGGATTCGGCCTTGGCAGACTTGGCATTTTCAATAGCCGCCGCGAGCTCGGACGCTCGCGTCTTCGAGTCAAGCTCCAAACTCTCATGTTTCTTCATGAGAACCTGGAGCTCTTGCCGCACCTTGCCAACCTCGGCCTCATACCTCTCCCGCTCGGTGTGCTCCGCGGCCGCACTCTTCTCGGCCTCGAGCAGCGCTTGCTTAAGGGTCGCCACCTCAGATGTGGCCCCTACAATAGCCATGTTAATCCTGTCATTTCTTGCAATTGCACCTTTTTTATATACATATTCAACCAAGGTATTTCTTACCTTCCTTCTCCTCGAGCTGCTTCTTGGCACGCCCGAGCTCTTGCTCGGACTTCTCGAGGCTCTGCTTCAGCGTGTCCACTTCCGCTGTGAGTACGGCGGACGCCAGCAGAGAAGCCTGCACACGCATATTGACTCCTTTTGTTAGACTCCTGCGAATTTTTTTGATCCTCTATTCGGCTTTTCTTCCCGAACGCCCAACAGAGCATCAGGGGCTACTGTCTATGCGGTAATATTATTTACACATTATTTACTTACCTCAAAGCCTGTCAAAAGGCTAGTACAAGCTTCAGTCAGTCCGCTCTTGGCGGACTGAACCTTCTGGACCACCGCACTCATAATAGCGCGGTGCTCCTCGTCGATGGAGGCGCCTTGGAGCGCCTCCAACATATTGTCCGGTGCCTCCGGGTGGACGGAGGTCGCCGGCATGGTGGACTTGCTCCTCTTGGAAGGAGGTCCCCCGCCGGACTCCGAAACCCTTGAAGGTTCCGGAGCGGTGTCCGGCCTAGAGCCGGACTTGGAGCCCTGGGGGTTTCATCCCCTTTACTCCTAGAGTCTGGGAGGTCGCCTTGCGGCGCCTCTGGGACCACCTCCTCCCTGCTTGGAACCTGTTGGGACAACACCTCGGTGTCGTCCATAGGGCGGGGGAAGGAAGCCGTCGGAAGCGAGTTCACATCTGACGAGTCCAGTGAGCCGCTCGACGACGCGTTGAGCCGGTCTTTGGGTGGGCTGCATAAGCATGATCGACATAAGGGAAAGTTGTGCAATAAACGAATACTATGAATTACTCCGGTATTTGGATACTTACGATTTTGCCAGGGGCTTGGCCCTGGGCTTCCACTCCTCTCCGCCATCGTCGGCGTCGTTGGAGTAGTCTGGAGGAAGGGTTTTCCCCTTCTTGGACCCTCCGGCCTCCTCAGAGAGGGCGGCCTTCCTTTTCTTCTCTCCTCCCACTGGAGGGGGAGAGGTCTCTTCTTCTTCCTCCTCGTCTTCACGAGAGGAAGGCGCTTCAGGACCGTCGGATGATGAATCTGACACCTCCTGGCGCCGGGCACTCTTTCGATTCCCCGTGGCCCTTTTCGTGGCCTTCTTCTCCGGCACCACATAGGGCGACGGAACTAGCAGCTTCGCCAAGCGAGCGTCCGCTGGGCCTTCAGGCAAAGGAGCCGGACAGTTGATCTGTCCGGACGTCACCTCCCAATCCTGTCAAATATAAGGGAGCTTAGATCCCGCATAGAGTCAAACTATGAAAAACTGATACCCTATAAAAGGACAAAAACAGCTTACCGCATGAGCGTGATGCTGAGTACTGAATCCGCGATCCTCGGTAGCGGATGCGGGAGCCTCGGCGCCTTTGAAAAGCATCCTCCAGGCATCTTCGTACGTCGTGTCGAAGAGCCTGTTTAGAGTTCGATGCTGCGCCGGGTCGAACTCCCACAGGTTGAAGGCCCGTCGTTGACACGGGAGGATCAGGCGGATGAGCATAACCTGGACTACGTTGACAAGCTTGAGCTTCTTGTCCACCAGGGTTTGGATGCATGTTTGGAGTCAGGTCAGCTCTCCTTTTTTACCCCAAAACAGGCATGTCCCCTTCCAGGAGGTGAGCCGCGTAGGGGGGCCGGATCGAAATTCAGGGGGTGCGACCCATTCGGTGTCGCGCGGCTCGGTGACGTAAAACCACAATGATTGCCACCCCTTCAGGGTCTCCACAAAGGAGCCCTCGAGCCATAGGACGTTGGCCATCTTGCATCCAAACCATGGAAAGTCTTAAGCCATAGGCCGTACTCCGCCTGGCTGCCGCGCACCACCTTTGGCTTGACATTGAAAGTCTTAAGCCATAGGCTGAAATGGGGGCGGATGCGGAGAAACGCCTCGCACACGACGATAAACGCCAAGATGTTGAGGACGAAGTTCAGGGCCAGATCGTGGAAATCCAGGCCGTAGTAGAACATGAGCCCCCGGACAAATGGATGCAGAGGGAAGCCCAGTCCGCGGAGGAAATGGGGGAGGAATACCACCCTCTCATGGGGCCTAGGAGTGGAGATGAGCTGCCCCTTTTCGGGAAGCTGGTGCGCGATGTCGCTAGCCAGATATCCGGCCTTCCTCAGCTTTTTGATGTGTCCCTCTGTGACGGAGGAGACCATCCACTTGCCTCCCGCTCCGGACATGACTGGAGAAGGTTGAGGTGGTAGTGCGGACTTGGGCACTGGAGCTCGAGTGTGCAAGAATGGATAGGCAAAGGAGGAAGAAGGCGTGGGTGAAAAGGTGGATCCTTATCCCCTTATATGGGTGGACACAACTACATGTCCCCACCAGCCTGGTAAAACTCGCTTATCTCCAAGCGCCGTAATCAAAGGCGCGGTTGGGTTACCCATGCCCGTATTGATGAGAATCCCGGAATAAGGGGACACGATCTCTGCTTTGACAAGACGTGCCAAGGAAACCGCCTCGCATGACGCGCTGAGGTCGGATAATGAAACGACTTGGATAAAAGCTTGGCCGTGGTGTGTCGCACTACGGAATACGTCAGCAGATTAGATTTGTGTAAATATTATTCTCTCTATGGCAATATGTGGAAAACTTATTTTGTAGAGCCAGACACTATCTTTGTGTTTAAAATCTTCTATAAAGTACTTGGAGGAGGAACCCGCCTTGCAATGCCGAAGACAATCTGCGCGCCGGACTCGTCGTCATTGAAGCCTGGTTCAGGGGCTACTGAGGGAGTCCTGGATTAGGGGGTGTTCGGATAGCCGAACTATACCTTCAGCCGGACTCCCGGACTATGAAGATACAAGATTGAAGACTCCGTCCCGCGTCCGGAAGGGACTTTCCTTGGCGTGGAAGGCAAGCTTGGCGATACGGATATGAAGATCTCCTACCATTGTAACCGACTCTATGTAACCCTAACCCTATCCAATGTCTATATAAACCGGAGGGTTTTAGTCCGTAGGACAACATACACATCAACAATCATACCATAGGCTAGCTTCTAGGGTTTAGCCTCTCTGATCTCGTGGTAGATCTACTCTTGTACTACTCATATCATCAATATTAATCAAGCAGGACGTAGGGTTTTACCTCCATCGAGAGGGCCCGAACCTGGGTAAAACTTCATGTCCATTGCCTCCTGTTACCATCCGGCCTAGACGCACAGTTCGGGACCCCCTACCCGAGATCCGCCGGTTTTGACACCGACAGTCACCCATCGACATGTGCTTGTTTCGGATCGAAGTGGGGGATGTGTCCAAATACCATGTTGACATGCACGCGTCCTACATCAATAATCAGATGTCCAATCGAAGGCCCTATCCATCGCATGTAGTTGCCTCAATAATTAAGATTATTATAATCAGACAAGTGCTTTGTGTGTTTAATGACTACATCTCATGAATCACCAAGGATTGGATCCGTGTTATCGTACTAAATCCTTCTGTCACTGGTATTAAGAATAACACTTCACGTTCTCCCTGCCCTTAGCCTCTCCAAGGCTCGATCTCCATGATCCTGAGCACCTGTAGGTATGAAGATCGCGTACAAGACAAGTGACATCTACGGAACAATTTTATTTCACACATACATGATGTTAATGGAAAGCCCTTTCGTTGATCCCCACAACAAACACAGAGGGTTGCAAGGCCTATGCCTCAACCCATACCTGAACGAACTACTCACACATGGAGATCAGGTCGCATGAAGAACACATCTTGAAGATCGATCGATTGATAATATGTCTTACAATGGATGCCTTGTGTGATGCACGAAGCATGAACTAGAGGGAGATGACTATGGTGGTGATGGTGGCTATGGAGATGGAAGTGGCGGCGGGTAGGATTGATGAGAGGGTGAAGATGGCTCTGTTCTACTTCGCTTGTGGACGTTCTGTTGACACTTCGGTGTGGTCCCCTTTATAAAAGTTGTTCAGGTGGACGAGGAGCCTCGGAATCCACGCCATATGGCCACTCATACGAGCACTTGCGGTCGTATGAAACACCATCTTTTGCACAGTTCCCTCCGGTGCGCCTCCTGATGATTTCTTCTATCTCCTTTTCTATTCATTTCCATGTTCACACATGAATTCTTCCCTTTTTATCCCATTTCCTATGGAAACACATCAATGAGAGGATTTGTGGAATCCTTTGCATTCATTAGTCATTAGTAGCAATATCGAAGCGAATATCTCGGTTTTAGTGAAATATCTTGGTTTAAATAAAGGGTGAATGAGTGTAAA
Organism: Triticum dicoccoides; assembly: GCF_002162155.2. Taxonomy (NCBI): domain Eukaryota; kingdom Viridiplantae; phylum Streptophyta; class Magnoliopsida; order Poales; family Poaceae; genus Triticum; species Triticum dicoccoides. The sequence goes on from NC_041386.1 coordinate 641,392,944, forward strand.
AATATCACTCATCACAACATCAGATAGAGCCTTGTTGTGCTCATGTTAGAGAAAACCTCGGTCAAAGACTATGCTAATAATTTCTTCTCCAAGTAGAGGGATTGGGGGTTCTTCATTTTCTATACCAGGGGTGCAGTTATCTCGGGGGGTGCACCGCCCCCAGCAAGGACAAATCACTAAAGATATTATTTTTTGGGAACATAGTTGGAAGGAAATATTCTGACTTGCCCCCTCCCCTCCCCCCGAATTCATACTTTGCGTATTGTACCATCCTCCTCTACCAAGACACTCTGTATGCTAAGCATCACACGCACCTCCACCACGAGCGCTGTATTGAAGGCACCGTGGACTTCGTCTTCGGTGATGCGAGCACACTGTTCCATAAGTGCAGCATCATGGCACGTCTTCCACTCAATAGACATGAAAAAACACCATCACGGCTCAGGGGAGGCTAACGACCGATGGCAATGGTGAGTTTTTTGTTCGGGGGGGGGGGGGCACCGCCCCCAGCTAGGACAAATCACTAAATATATTCTTTTGGGATTTTTATTTCTGTGCCCCTAGTTCATTACTTCTACTCATTCATCCCCACGCTCTTAACTTTTGCTCACTTTTCCCCACTCCCTTGCCCTAAACCCTCAGAACTGGTCACAGCGGACGTTGCCGTCGAGTCAATGGCTTGACCGTTAACTCCGACTAGTGGGGCCGCATAGGGCGGAGTTCACATTTTGACCGTTACATGGTAACCAGTGGGGGCGCGAAACTGACACTCACTATAACCTGAATCAGATCCAGTTGCTTCCGCGCCGCCCCCTCCGCCGCCGTCACGCCGCCTCCGCCGCACTCTTGTCGCCTCCGTTGCATCTACCCTCTCTCCCCATCTCGGATTAGGAAGCGATGTCGGGGGGGCACCCCGTCCGTCCCATCGACCGTGGAGATGATTGGGTCGAATCAGAGGCTGATAATTCATGGATTCCACCTGGGTAAGCATCGTTTTCCTCTCAAATTGATTAGCAGATCCGTAAATTAGGCTGTATTTGACCATCGTTGGCGTGAATCAGTGCAATTTATCTGAAATTTTTTGGCCTAACTGCGCCCTTTATCTTATTTCAATCGAATAGGGTTGATCCTGCACTTGCTTTTCGGCTAGCAGTTAGAATGGAAACTAGCGAGCTGCGTGGAACTAAACCGTGTGTGATTTTTGGATTTTTCTATCCTAAAGTGGTAGAAACCAATATTTCATTCAGAGATTTCCGCGAGGTACTCTGTTGTGAGTATCTATGGAGCCCTCCCGATGTTGTTGAACTGAGATATTTCGATAGTAGCGAGCAGAGATTTGTCCCATTAACTTGTGATGAGCATCTGGGATTGCTATTTAGTTTGAATGCTGACAACCGTTTCGGTAAAATCCATATCGGTGTGCTTCAGGCCCGCAAACAACGAATCCCGAAGGTTGTTCAGACATCATCTGTCTTTGCTAATGGCGAGCGTCCTCACACTCCTTGTAGGTCGAGACCAAGTAAACCTAGTGGTTCTGAAAGCCACAACATGTCGACTGCTGCTAATTCTGCCACTTCTCCTCTCCCTTCTGCACCTGATGTAGAAGTAGATGCAGAGCCTGACGAGGAAGTGCCTCGACATGATGATGAGGATGAGATTCTATTCCCTGATCTGGTAGATAGAGTCAGTCAATAGGAAGTGGAAGATGAATATGCAGAGGAGCCTAGCAGCCGTGCTAGATTTGATGACACTGATGATGAATAGAGGGAGGAGAACATCGACTCCTTAGTTTTACAAAAATATGATGGTGAGGACATGCCAACAATTGAGTGGAACAGAGAGAATCCTGACCTTACTCCAGGAACCGTATTTGAATCGATGGTGGACTGTTGTAATGCAGTGACTACATATTGCATTCTCACTGAAAACTCTTATGAGGTTGATAGGAGTGAGCCAGGAAGATTCACTGTTCATTGCCCTTATGATAGGTGTAGGTGGAGGTTGCATGCATCCACTATGTGAAAGAGCAAATTGATTCAGGTATTACAACTGAATATTGTTATCAGGTTATTTCCATTCTATATTCAGATCATGTGTACTGTTTCTTAATTGTATTTGACATCATTTTTCATTTTGTTTCAGATAAAAAGCAACCCACATGGGCACACTTGCCCACCTAGAGGGAGAGGGGAAAGGACAAATCTAAGCTTGTAAAGACTAGGTGGGTGGCAGATGCAATCTTGGATTGGGTGAGGGAAACACCAACAATTGGTCCAACAGTACTCCACGGGAAGCTATTTAAGAAGTACAATATTAATGTACAATACATGAAGATTTTCTATGCTAAGGAAAGGGCTCTTGATAGGATTAATAGTCCATGGAATGAGAGTTTTCAGTTGCTTTATACCTTCAAAGCTGAAGTGGAGATGGCTAGTCCAGGGAGTATTGTAGAGATTGACAAGCATACAGTTAAGTACAAATTAAAAGGGAAGGCAATGGAGAAGGAGTGCTTCAGGAGGGCTTTTGTTTGTTTCAAGGCTTGCTGACATGGGTTTCTGAATGGTTGTATAGGCCCTATTTGGTTGTCGATGCGACTGCTTTGAATGGAAGATGGAGAGGCCAGCTAGCAGCAGCTTCTGCAGTTGATGGACACAACTGGCTATTCCTAGTTGCATTTGGTGTGTTGGAGGTAGAGAGTGAGGAGAGTTGGGTCTGGTTTCTGCAGCAGTTGTGCAACATTATAGGTACACCCTCAGATTTAGTTATACACACAGATTCTTGCAAGGGTTTAGAAACTGCAGTAAATTGTATTCCCTGGAGTGGAACATAAGGAATGTATGCGACACCTAGCGCAAAATTTTAAAAAGAAATTCAAAGGCAAAGTTTATGATGAGAATCTATGGCCAGCATCATACACATGCAGCTTGAGGAAGCATGAGCACCATTTAAGAGTGTTGTATGCTCATAATCCTTTGGTGAAGGAGTACATGGATGAACATCATGGAAAGTTGTGGTCAAGAAGCAAATTCAATGAAATCTGCAAAGTAGACCATGTGACCAATAACCTCGTTGAGTGTTTCAATGCAAAGTTCAAGTCAGTGAAAGGGCTTTTGTTGTGGCAAGCATTTGATAAGATCAGGCAGATGATCATGGTAATTGGTAAAGATGGCTCTTCGTAAAAGAATTGCAGAAACACAATATGTTGGCCATCTTATGCTCCCATCTCTAATTAAGGCATTGCATGCCAAGGCAAGAGGACTAAGGATGAAATGCATTCGACCGTCGACATACGAGGCTAAGGTGACATACACTGATAGTAAAAATAGGGAATGGAGATACCCAGTGAACCTTGCAACCAATGAATGCAGCTGTAGGCAATGGTAGATCCGCGGGAAGCCGTGCATACATGCCCTACATCTCATGACTATTATTGGAGGTGAAGATGGTGAAGTTGATCAGTATTGCTCTGAAATATTTCTCTGTTGCCAAATTTAGGGTTGTTTATGCTGAAAATGTGCCTGCACTCTTGGGAAAAGACCAATGGAACATAGTAGACCCAGGGTTCAAACTCCATTCTCCTATACTGACTAGACCACCAGGAAGACCAAGGAAAAATAGGATAAGAGCTGGTGAAGAGGGTCGTGTAAAAAACAACATAAGTGCAAAAGATGCGGTATCTTAGGGCATATTTCTAGGCGTTGTACCAATCCAATTGATGCATCATTTGAAAGAGGAACAATGGGTAGCAGCAAATGCATAGGAGAATGCAACAAGTTTAGAGGAGAATGCAGCAAGTTTAGAGGATAATGCGGCAGCAGAGGAGAATGCAGGAAGTTTAGAGAATGAAGCAACTAAAGTAGCATCTTGGTATGTGTGCAATCTTTCCATATTTTTGCATCCGTTCTCTTTTTTATCGATGGCTAAGCTTATTTCTGTTTGACCCAGCTCTAGGATAATTAGAGGCACAAGACAGAAAAGACCTGGAGAGGAAGAAACTTTGATTGAACCATCATCTGATGCGGAATTTGAAACCATGGCTTACGAAGGTTTTGAAGCTATAAGAGAGGAGGGAGTTATTTTGTCTGAAGTTCCTTTAAAGATTAGTGAGCCCACAGATGACCGTCAAATGGTCATCACTTGCTCGATCAGTCAAAGCTCAACAAAACCGCCACCACCAAAAGCGAAGATCAGAAGCAACAAGACAAAGCTTTCAAAAGCACAAAATATACCAGCCAGGGAAACTAGAAGCAAGACGGTTAACCCATCCCGGAACACAAGGAGCAAGGCAAAGATTTGAATTTGAACTTGAATGCAAGTCATAAACTTTGAACTTTAAAGATTTGTAATAAGGATTCTGTCATCAATTTGAAGTATTGTGAAAACTTGTAAGGTGTAATAATTCTATATGTAAACTTTGAATTTGAACTACTGAGGCAAACTTTGAATTTTAGGCAAACTTTGAATTTGAACGAACACTTCAGTCCATTCCCTGTGGTGTGAGTTGCACAGTTTGCTGAACTATTATAAACGTTAGGTGATCAATCCGATCTCTTTTGCGTCTACACAACTTGTAGTCATGAGAAATGTGCTCCAAATGAGCTCCCAAGCTAGGGTAAACAACCCCATTCGTAATCAAGTTTTTTTGGACCTACTACAAATGAGCCAAATATTTTTCATTAACACCAAATCAATCTATATAGTGTAGATTCGAAGAATCACTATTTATTGAATTAATCTTTCTATTTTTACAAAAAAAATCAAAAAATATACTTTAATAGAAAAACCATTAAAAACACGTTTACCATATGAAAATGGAAAACTAAGTCCATATCCTTCTTATTCACTTTGAAATCAAGCTTTGGTGATTTTTTGATTTTTTTTAAAATTTTCAAAAACCGAAGGGAAACCCTATCTCCTCTCCTTGGTCTCTATGAAACGTTGTACATGATAGCTCATATGTGCGAAGGTTTTTTCATGAAAATGTCCATAGAAAAAGTTTATAATTTTTGGTTGGTAACATATCACACGACAATATTGTGCGCAGGTTTTATATTTTTTTATTTTTTAATTAATGGTGCTCATTTTACCTCAATCGTGCTAGCTAGGTTTTTTCTCTCTAAATGTACGTATACCAAGTTTAGTATTTTTCCTCGTTAGTGTGTCCTATAAAACGACGAATGCTGAATGTTTCATAATTTTTGATTTTCTAAATTATTTATGCTCAGTCAAAGCCTTTGAAACCCCGTTGACCAGCTCAAACCCCCTCTAAACCCCGCGGGGTTTCGCCTAACCCTAGCTCCGAACATCAGCCGTCTGATCATACCCTAGCATCAAGCGACAACCCTCGGATGTGGTCTTCTAGAAGTAATTCCGAGGGTAGGCTGCGAGCAGGCTCCGCGCTGTTGGATCACATGGAAGGCTCCGCATTGTTGGATCGTGGGGCGATCCGCGAGACTTGTTGGTTGTGCCTCCCTTTCTTAGGGTACCCCCTTTATTCTGGTGCTTATTCTGCAGTGACGAGAGGAGCCACTCCTCCTCTGCTTCTTCTTCTGCAAGGGCTTATTTATCCCTAAGGTGTTTTGGTGATTGATGACAACGCGCTTGCGGACTAATCGTGTGCCTTGAGTATCCCAGACATTTCATCGCTAGGCACAAGACGGTTGGGTGCCCCTCGAAGACTGTTGAAGACGACGTCTTTTCTACGTTTCTTTTTGGTGGAGTTGAGTCATAGGAAAGCCGTACTATTAAGAGGGGGTCCGCCTCGGAAAGGTTTGGGTGGAATCATCACGTACACGTATCTTTCTTGTCCCCTCCTTTCCCTTGGAGCATCCTCCGCCTTCTCGTTGCCTTGTTTCTGGCTGCTGCGTTGGCTCACGGTAGTACTGCTCCCAAGTGAGCGGTAATACCGTAGGCACCAGTGGTAGTACCGTGCTGCGGCGTGGTAGTACCGCTCCCCTGGAGCTGCACTACCATTGCCCACCAGGCTAGTACCGCTCCCTCGCGGTAGTAGGGACGGATGTAATTTTTTACATCCGCGCCTACCACGGTAGTACCGCTTTCGTTCCGCGGTATTACCGTGCTATGTTGTCAGGCAGTAGTACCGCCCCTCTGCAGTACTATTGTGTCGGGGTTTTACTTCTTCCATTTCTTTGCGAAAGTAGGCACGGATGTTTCCTCCCCCTGGCTAGGGGATTCCTGCCTTGCGGTAGTACCGCATGGCGGTGCGGTAGTACTGTGCTCGCGGAAGTACCGCCCTCGGCTCCTGTGCTTCATATCTGACCTTACTGTTGCTGGGGTTGCGGCAGTACCGCGGGCCTGTACGATTGTACTGCATGACCGTGCGGTAGTACCGCTTGGCAGCAAGCGGTAGTACCGCGCGGCCCTGCGGTAGTACCGCTGGCCGCGGGCTGGTTGGTGGATAACGGTTGAATCTTTGTCCCTCACTATATAAGGGGTCCCCTTCTTCCCCATTGACTTATCTCTTCCAACCCTAAGCTCCATTGTTGCTCTAAGCTCCATTTTCGCCCGATCTCACTCCCTAGCCAATCAAACTTGTTGATTTGCTCGAGAGTGGTTGAGAAGGCCTCGATCCACACTTCCACCAAGAGAAATTTGATTCCCCCCACTAATCCCTTGCGGATCTTATTACTCTTGGGTGTTTGAGCATCCTAGACGGTTGAGGTCACCACGGAGCCATAGTCCATTGTGGTGAAGCTTCGTGGTGTCGTTGGGAGCCTCCAATTGAGTTGTGGAGATTGCCCCAACCTTGTTTGTAAAGGTTCGGTTGCCGCCTCCAAGGGCACCAATAGTGGAATCACGACATCTCGCATTGTGTGAGGGCATGAGGAGAATACGGTGGCCCTAGTGGCTTCTTGGGGAGCATTGTGCCTCCACACCGCTCCAACGGAGACGTACTTCCTCTCAAAGGGAAGGAACTTCGGCAACACATCCTCGTCTCCACCGTCTCCACTCTTGGTTATCTCGTGCCTTTACTTGTGCAAGCTTATTTGTATCATATCACTTGCTTGCTTGTGTTCCTATCCTTGTTGCATCATATAGGTTGCTCACCTAGTTGCATATCTAGACAACCTACTTTGATGCAAAGTTTAAATTGTTAAAGAAAAGCTAAAAATTGTTAGTTGCCTATTCACCCCCCTCTAGTCAACCATATCGATCCTTTCAATTGGTATCAGAGCCTCATCTCTTTATTAAGGACTTTACCATCCGAAGAGTATGGTTGATACCATAGACGGTGTGGAGGATCACTCTGGTGTGAATCCGATCTCGTCTACGGGCGATGGGGAAACCTCGGTCTATCGTGAGGAGTTCAATGTGGCCTTGGAGACATTGAAAACCTCCATGACGACCGAGGTTGAAAGCATGTTTACTAAATTCCTTCAAGGGCTTAAACTATCCACCGCACCGTTGAAAGTGGGTAATCCCACCGACAAGGTGACGGATGCTACCTCCGATAAGGGGGAAGCTAATAGTGAAAAGGCTCCTTCTTCTAGTGGTAAGAATGGCACCGGTATCTTTGCTCATGTGGAACCACCACTTGTTTATCGTGGACCGGTTCCTTCCACTCATTTGAATCATGCCGGTCCTCCCCCTAAGATTGTGAAAAATGAGGACTTTGATTCTTGGGTTTACCGCTTTAAACGTCATTTAAATCATGTGAACACTAATCTTTGGAGAATCATTGAAGAAGGTTTTTATCCGCATGATCCAAGCAACTTCACTCCTCGAGAAGCCGCGGATAATCAATTCAATGAGAATGCTCTCTTCATCATTCAAGATGCAATCCCACCCGAAGACCTACCTCATCTTCGGCCCTTCGCCTTGGCCAAAGACGCATGGCTTTGTGTTGTCTCTCTCTACCGGGGAAGCGCGAGCATTCAATGCTCCAACTATGAAGTGGTGCAAGATGAGGCCGATGAGTTTGCAATGAAAGAAGATGAAGAACCTCGTGAGCTTTATCGAAGAGTAACCAAACTCGCGGTCTCACTCCGAGATCACGGGAGTAAGGACACGGATGACAATTGGATCAAGTGCAAATTCCTCAAGGCAATGATGCCCTACCACAAGGCCATGTCCTCCGTCATTCGTCAAAGACCGGACTTCCACACTTTGACCTCAAGCGAAGTGTTGGATGAGTTTGTGGCCATGAACATTTTGGACAAGACCGCCGACAATGCGGTGCTTCGTTCTCAAAGGGCAAAGAAGCCCAACCTTGCATTGAAGGCCAAGCTCACCGTTGAAGAAGAAGAAGAGGAATAAGAGGAGAGCAACCCCGAAGATACAAAGTATGCATATCATGAACACATGGCACTCGCTTCAAGGCAATTTTGGAGCAAGAAAAACTTGAGGCCAAACTTTAACAAAAACAACTCAAGTGGCACGAAGAGCAAGCAGCGTGTAAGGACTTGCTACAATTGTGGCAATGTGAGTCATTTTGTTACGGAGTGCCCGTATGAGAAGAGGGAAGACAATGGTGGCAAGCTCATCCGGAAGGACAAGGCCAAGTAGTTCCACAACAAGAGCAACTTCACCAAGAAGACTCCTCCCAAGGCATTGGTGGTACAAGAAGAGTACAATGAGGATGATGACGATGATGAAGATGGTGAGTTGGCTGCCATGGCCTCAGTTGCCATTGCGACGACTCCACGGGTGTCACTCTTCGACTCACCCAATGAGAGCATCACCGCCAAGTGCCTCATGGCTAAAGCCACCAACAAGGTGTTTGCTTCCGGTGGGGGATCATGGTTGATCGATAGCGGAGCTACAAATCATATGACCGGAAGCAAGGACTTGGTGGTGGACGTGCACAAGATTCCATCTATGCCCACCAATGTCGAGTGGGGTGACACCTCATCTTCTAAGGTATTGGGACTTGGCAAGGTGGTCATCTCTCATGATCTCACGATCGAGGATGTCATGCTTGTTGAGTCCCTTGCATACAATTTACTTTCCGTTCGTCAACTTGCAATCATGGGCTTTGCCACTTTCTTTGATATCGATACCATGGCCCTCTTGTGGAGAAAGACTCTTAAAGTAGCCTTTGTTGGGCATGTCGAGAACGGTCTATATGTGATTAACTTTTTGGAGCGACCCACTAAGACCGCGACATGCCTAATGGCTAAAGTTGATGTGGGATGGCTTTGGCATCGCCGTCTAGCCCATGTCAATATGAGATCTTTGCAAAGTCTTCTCAAGGGGGACCATGTCCATGGACTAACGAATGTTAGTTTTGCTAAAGATCGTGCTTGCAGTGCTTGTATCGAAGGAAAGCTACATGAGAAGGCTCACCCTCCCACGACTACCATTTACTCAAAGAGGCCTTTGGAGCTCCTTCACTTGGATCTCTTTGGGACTCCATCCTTCGATAGCCTTAGGGGTAGGAAGTATTGCTTGGTGATTGTGGATGACTACTCAAGATACACTTGGGTGTATTTTTTCAAGAGGAAGAGCGAGACCCAACAAACCATCATTGACTTTGCAAATGAAGCACAACGTCAACACAATGCAAAGATCTTGACAATAAGAAGTCACAACGGCACCGAGTTCAAGAACTACACCTTGGATGAGTTTCTTAGTGATGAGGGGATCAAGCATCAATATTCCGCATCTTACACCCCTCAACAAACGGTGTTGCGGAGAGGAAGAACCGGACGTTGATGGATGCGGCAAGGACCATGATGGCGGAGTTCAAGTCTCCGTACAACTTTTGGGCCGAAGCCATCAACACCGCGTGTCATGCATCCAATCGGCTCTACCTCCGCAAGGGCTTGAACAAGACTCCATATGATATACTCACCGGTAACAAGCCCAACCTCAAGTACTTTCGGGTGTTCGGGTGTAAGTGTTTCATTCTCAAGAAAGGTGTTCGGTTGTCTAAATTTGAGGCTAGAGCTTATGAGGGCATATTTGTTGGTTATGCTACAAACTCTCATGCTTATCGTGTCCTCAATAAATCCACGGGACTTATTGAGGAGACGTGTAACGTGGAGTTTGATGAGAATAACGGCTCCCAAGTGGAGCAAAGTGGCACTTGTGATGTAGGTGATGAAATTCCTCCTCAAGCCATAAGAAGAATGGGTGTTGGCTTTATCCTACCCACTAAGGAACCCCTTGTGGCCGAAGGAGAAGGACAATGCTCCACTCAAGTGGAGCCATCACCAACCCAAGGCCCACACGCTTCCGAAGAACAACATGAAGGCCCTCATCCTCAAGAACATGACCAAGGGCAAGATCATGCTCAAGACGGTGTTGACACATCAAGTGATGCCCAAGGTCAAGTTCTCTCCTCCGAGCAAGTTCAAGAACAAGAACAAGCTCAAGAAGACGCTCAAGATGATCAAGTGACCACTCCTTGTCTCACTCCCGAGGAGGAATTGGAGAGTCGTGCCGCCACTCCACCAAGGATCATCTCATGACGAATGTGCTTGGAAGCTTAAGAAAGGGGGTAAGCACTCGTAGACAATTAGCAAACTATTGTGAGCATCACGCGTTTGTCTCTTGTGTCGAACCCCACAAGGTCTATGAGGCTCTCGAAGATCCGGATTGGCTCAATGCCATGCACGAAGAACTCAACAACTTCGAGCGCAACAAAGTGTGGAGATTGGTGCCAAGACCGACGGGGAACCACAATGTCATTGGAACCAAGTGGATATTTAAGAACAAGCAAGATGCCCATGGGATTATCATTCGCAACAAGGCTCGTTTGGTAGCACAAGGATACTCCCAAGTCGAGGGTATCGACTACGGTGAAACCTTTGCTCCCGTTGCTCGTCTTGAATCCATTCGCATGTTGATTGCATATGCTTCTCATCATAACTTTAAGTTACAACAAATGGATGTGAAGAATGATTTTCTTAATGGTCCCAGTAATGAATTGGTTTATGTCAAGCAACCCCCCGGGTTCGAGGATCCCTACTTTCCCGATCATGTGTATCAACTCGATAAGGCACTCTATGGCCTTAAACAAGCCCCACGTGTGTGGTATGACCACCTTACCGAGTTGTTACAAGACCATGGTTTTGAAGTTGGGCTAATCGACCCCACTCTTTTTACTAAGAAGGTCAAAGGGGAGTTGTTTGTGTGCCAATTATATGTTGATCATATTATCTTTGGTTCCCCTAACGAAGCTTTCAATGAGGAATTTGCCGCTCTCATGACCTCAAAGTTCGAGATGTCTTCCATGGGAGACTTGAAGTTCTTTCTAGGGTAAAGCGGTGGATCAAAAGGTATATCGCTCCATGATAGGCTCCTTGCTCTACCTTTGTGCATCTAGACCGGATATCATGTTGAGTGTGGGAATTTGTGCACGGTTTCAAGCCGCACCTAAGGAAAGTCACTATGTGGCGGTCAAAGGAATCTTTCGATATTTGGCTCATACCCCAAACTTTGGCTTATGGTACCCAAGAGGAGAAAACTTCAAGCTTGTAGGGTATTCGGATTCCGATTGGGCGGGAGACAAAGTGGATAGGAAGTCCACTTCCGGAGGGTGCCAATTCCTTGGTTGCTCTTTGGTAAGTTGGTCTTCCAAAAAGCAAAGTTGTGTGTCTCTCTCATCCACCGAAGAGGAGTATGTGGCGGCCGGTAGTTGTTGTGCACAACTCTTATGGATGAGGCAAACTTTAAAGGATTACGGTGTCATTTGTGACAAAGTGCCTCTTTGGTGTGACAATGAAAGTGCCATCAAGATCTCTCTCAACCCGGTGCAACACTTCAAGACGAAGCATATTGAGATCCGGTATCACTTCATCCGGGATCACATTAGGCGAGGAGAGATCGAGCTCAACTATGTCAACACTCATGATAACCTTGCAGATATTTTCACGAAGCCCTTGGATGAAGCAAGATTTCGCGAGTTAAGGCATGAGCTAAATATCATTGATTCGAGCAATGTTGCTTGAGCCCTTGCACACCCCACCATACTCAACTTGTTTTCTTGCTTAGATATAGGCATGGACATAGGGGGAGTGTTGTTCTCTCAATGAACTCTCCCTCCCCCCATTATGCATAAATTGATCAAGTCTTTCACATTAGCCATGTTTGATGGTACTTGTGCTTCAAAGACGAGTTTTGGTCATGGGCCAAGGATAATTCTTCGTGGTGCCATACCAATTGACTCAAACATAGGTGGCTACGGCCACTGCCCTCTCTCTGGAGAGGTGGTGTCTCGTGGTTGTTTCGTTTTGTCGTTTGCCTTTTTGCCTTTGTGTGTAGCGTGGTCTTGTGGTGTCGTGTTGCCTCGGAGTGTTCGTGCAAAGACCTCTTTTTCGTGTGCTTGAAATGTGCATCTTCTTGAGCCCACGGTACTACCGCGGCTTGCTGTGGTAGTACCGCTTTGAGAGGCATGGTACTACCGCGCCAGGGCACGGTACTACCGCTCAGGTGCGGTACTTCCGCCGAGCGGTACTACCGCGATGAGGCACGGTACTACCGCGCCATCGAGTGAGCGTGGGGGTTATGACTCGGGCAGGGAGTTCAACTCCCCATACCCATTCACTCGTCTCTCTCCCCACGTCTCTCTCTCTCTCTTGCTCAAGAACGGCGCTGGAGGTCCTCGTCGGATCTCCGTCTCTGGCCACTCTCCTCGGATTCCGACCGGTGGGATCGTTCCCCACCACTTCCTCTTGCCATGGGCCAAGGTTTTTCCCCAAATCCCTCTTTTTCTTGGTTGTTCTCTCGCTTCTAGGTTTTTGGGGAGATGCTTGTTGTTCTTGAGATTTTAGGCCAAATCTGTGCAAGAGTAGGATGTGGGAGAGTCGTGTTGCGTAGGAATCATACTTGATATGTTGTCTTGTGGTAGATTTGTCCAACCGTAGTACCGCCGCGGTTTCGCGGGCTTTTCTCAGATTTGAACTTGTTCGGATCTAACGCGGTGCGGTACTACCGTGTCTCATGAGCGGTACTACCGCTCGTGCGGTACTACCATCCATCAGGTGCGGTACTACCGCGCTAGCTCGTGCGGTACTACCGCCCATCAGACCTGGTACTACCATGCTAGCTGAGGCACTAAGCTCCTACTACCGCTCCTAGACCCGGTACTACCGTGACCTTACACGGTACTACCACGACTAAGAGCGGTACTACAATCTTAGTACCGCAGCACTTGGCAGTACTACCATAGGGGTCAAATCTCTCTCATGGCAATTATCTTGTGTGCTCTCTGCATGTTTCTTTTGCTTTGTTGTGGTCTTTGCATTGATCCTTCTTGCTTGTCGTGTGTGTTTTGCGCTTTGTGTCTCAGGTGGTGGCTCTCGCCGTTCCAATCCCAGTCATGACACTGGCTCCAAGCGTCTGCGCAACCCCCAAGATGAAGCACCAGAGGGCTCCAATGCCCCCAAGCGCAATGTCAAGACCACTGCCAGCAAGCAAAAGGAACCTGCTAAGGGCATGGACGAGATTTCAGTCAATGAGTATGTCGAACGCCGAAAGATCAATCCCTATGTGAATCCTCGGGCTGTCCTCAGAGGCACCGAGTTGTTCTGGACCAAGCAACAGGCTCTCATCTATCTGGATGTGATCAAGAACAAGCAGAATACCTTCGTGGATGTCAAGTGGATAGACATGAATCACATGCGGAAGGACAAGTTTCGTGACTATTTTGGAGAGGCTCTGGACTTGGTGGAGCAATTTGCTATTGAGCCGGTGATCTCCTTTCACCTTGACTATGACCCTGAGCTTATCTGTCAGTTCTTTGCCTCGGTTTACTTTCATCCCGGGGATGAGCGGAGGATCACCTAGATGACCAACGGCCGTCAGCTATCTGCTACATGGAAGGAGTTCATGGATCTGCTTCACATTCCTGATGACGGGCTTCACACCCCCGTTGGTGTTCGCCCCCATGCCAACTCTGAGTCTGCCAACAAGAACCTGCTTCAGCCATTCCTTGTTGAGAAGGTGCTCCCCAATGGCAAGTCGACTTGGGTGTTGAACTCCTTTCTGGATATCATGCATCGCATCTTCCTCAACACTATGTTCCCACGCATTGGCGACAAGGACAAGGTTCATGCTTATCTAGTGGACATGTTGCTCCTGTGTGCAGAGGCCCGTTCATCTTAGACTCAACCACTTGATGTCTCACACATCATGTGGTGTGAGCTTTGGTTTGCGGTGTTCACTCGCAAGGTACCTATCTATGGACCGTACCTATTTCTGTTGCTCTCCACAACTTGGAAGAAGATGTACCCAGGTCATGAGTTCCTTGCTCCAGACTGGGTTCGGCATGAGCCATCAGCCTCCGCGTCAAGACCAATTGGGCCAACACTACCGCCCGTGCTGAGGCTTCTTCTGCTAGGAGGGCTGTTGGTGAGGAGGAGGCTGGTGCAGAGCATGTTGCTGAGGACCGTGCTGCTAGGTCTACCAGTCCTTCCTCTGAGCCGTCGTGGGCCAAGAAGTTAAAGGACAAGATGAAGACTCTCTTCTGCATGCAGGCAAAGGGATAGTACAGGACTCATGTGGCAGACAAGGAGAGTCGCCACCGTGACAAGAAGGTTATGAGGCTCTTTGGAGAGGATGTGTCTGGCGGTTCTGAGGACGTCATCACGCCAGAGGCTGCCTGGATGACGAAGCAGGGGTACAAGTGGACCAGTTCAGAGGAAGACATTGAGGAGCCCGTCCCCGCCACTGAGTCTGACGAGGAGCACGATGAGCAGTGGGACGACTTCTCTGCCTGAGCCACCCCGTGTGTGTAGGTGTCCTCTCTGCCTTTTTGGCGTCTCGATGCCAAAGGGGGAGAGAGTGTAGGGATTTGCGTTGTGTCGTGCTTGGTGTGTTTGCTTTGTCGTTTGAACCTCGTTTGCTTTTGTTTGGTTTGTGCCTTCGAGACCTATCCTACATGTGGTGTAAGACATATGCACTCTATCTACCTTAGTTAACTTATGTTTGTGCTATCCTGTCTAGTGTTAGCCTTCCTATTACTAGATATGCCTTGTCTCCATAATATAGGGGGAGCTTTGATCCTAGTATGTGTGTCGTGCAGTCCAAAGCACCCATCTAGTTGGCACACATCTAGGGGGAGCCCGTCTATATTCTAGAGAGGAGGGGTTTGCGGTTGCTTAATATTATTTCCCTTGTGCAAATCCCGTATTGTCATCAATCCACCAAAAAGGGGGAGATTGTAAGGGCTTATTTATCCCTAAGGTGTTTTGGTGATTGATGACAACGCGTTTGCGGACTAATCGTGTGCCTTGAGTATCCCAGACATTTCATCGCTAGGCACAAGACGGTTGGGTGCCCCTCGAAGAATGTTGAAGACGGCGTCTTTTCTACGTTTCTTTTTCGTGGAGTTGAGTCGTAGGAAAGCCGTACTATTAAGAGGGGGTCCACGTCGGAAAGGTTTGGGTGGAATCATCATGTACACGTCTCTTTCTTGTCCCTCCTTTCCCTTGGAGCATCCTCCGCCTTCTCGTCGCCTTGTTTCTGGCTGCTGCATTGGCTCGCGGTAGTACTGCTCCCAAATGAGCAGTAATACCGTAGGCACCAGCGGTAGTACCGTGCTGCGGCGTGGTAGTACCGCTCCCCTGGAGCTGCACTACCGTTGCCCACCAGGCTAGTACCGCTCCCTCGCGGTAGTACCACTCCCCTGGAGCTGCACTACCATTGCCCACCAGGCTAGTACCGCTCCCTCGCGGTAGTAGGGGCGGATGTAATTTTTTACATCCACGCCTACCACGGTAGTACCGCTTTCGTTCCGCGGTAGTACCGTGCTGTTGGGGAACGTAGCAGAAATTCAAAATTTTCCTACGTGTCACCAAGATCTATCTATGGAGAAACCAGCAACGAGGGGAAGGAGAGTGCATCTACATACCCTTGTAGATCTCTAAGCGGAAGCGTTCAAGAGAACGGGGTTGAAGGAGTCGTACTCGTCGTGATCCAAATCACCGGAGATCCGAGTGCCGAACGGACGGCACCTCCGCGTTCAACACACGTACAGCCCGGTGACGTCTCCCATGCCTTGATCCAGCAAGGAGAGAGGGAGAGGTTGAGGAAGACTCCATCCAGCAGCAGCACAACGGCGTGGTGGTGGTGGAGGAGCGTGGCAATCCTGCAGGGCTTCGCCAAGCACCTACGGGAGAGGAGGAAGTATCGCGGGAGGGAGGGAGGCGCCAGGGCTTCAGGTGCGGCTGCCCTCCCTCCCCTCCACTATATATAGGGGCAAGGGAGAGGGGGGAGGCGCAGCCTTGCCCCTTCCTCCAAGGAAGGGGTGCGGCCAAGGGGGGAAGGAGTGCCTCCCAAGTCAAGTGGAGGCCCTCCCCCTTAGGGTTTCCCCCTCCCATGCGCATGGGCCTTGGGGGGGGCTGGTGCCCTTGGCCCATTAAGGCTAGGGCGCCCCCTTACAGCCCATGCTACTGTATTGGACGTGGTGGAACAATTTCCGGACCTCCGGACCCCTCCGGAATCCTCCGGAACCTTCTGGAAGCTTCCCGGTACAATACCGAAAAAACCCGAACTTTTTCCGGAACCCGAACAACAACTTTCCATGTATAAATCTTTACCTCCGGACCATTCCGGAACTCCTCGTGATGTCCGGGATCTCATCCGGGACTCCGAACAACATTCGGTAACCACATACAAACTTCCTTTATAACCCTAGCGTCATCGAACCTTAAGTGTGTAGACCCTACGGGTTCGGGAGACATGTAGACATGACCGAGACGTTCTCCGGTCAATAACCAACAGCGGGATCTGGATACCCATGTTGGCTCCCACATGTTCCACGATGATCTCATCGGATGAACCACGATGTCATGGACTCAATAAATCCCGTATACAATTCCCTTTGTCTAGCGGTATTTTACTTGCCCGAGATTCGATCGTCGGTATACCGATACCTTGTTCAATCTCGTTACCGGCAAGTCTCTTTACTCGTTCCGTAACACATCATCCCGTGATCAACCCCTTGGTCACATTGTGCACATTATGATGATGTCCTACCGAGTGGGCCCAGAGATACCTCTCCGTTTACACGGAGTGACAAATCCCAGTCTCGATTCGTGCCAACCCAACAGACACTTTCGGAGATACCTGTAATGCACCTTTATAGCCACCCAGTTACGTTGTGACGTTTGGTACACCCAAAGAATTCCTACGGTATCCGGGAGTTGCACAATCTCATGGTCTAAGGAAATGATACTTGACATTAGAAAAGCTTTAGCATACGAACTACACGATCTTTAGTGCTAGGCTTAGGATTGGGTCTTGTCCATCACATCATTCTCCTAATGATGTGATCCCGTTATCAATGACATCCAATGTCCATAGCCAGGAAACCATGACTATCTGTTGATCACAACGAGCTAGTCAACTAGAGGCTCACTAGGGACATATTGTGGTCTATGTATTCACACGTGTATTACGATTTCCGGATAATACAGTTATAGCATGAATAAAAGACTATTATCATGAACAAATAAATATAGTAATAACACTTTTATTATTGCCTCTAGGGCATATTTCCAACAGTCTCCCACTTGCACTAGAGTCAATAATCTAGTTCACATCACCATGTGATTAACACTAACAGGTCACATCACCATGTGACCAACATCCAAAGAGTTTACTAGTGTCATTAAACTAGTTCACATCATCATGTGATTAAGACTCAATGAGTTCTGGGGTTTGATCATGTTCTGCTTGTGAGAGAGGTTTTAGTCAACGGATCTGTAACATTCAGATCCGTATGTACTTCGCAAATCTCTAGGTCATATTGTAAATGCTGCTTCCACGCTCCACTTGGAGCTATTCCAAATGGTTGCTCCACTATACGTATCTGGTTTGCTACTCAGAGTCACTCGGATAGGTGTTAAATCTTGCATCGACGTAACCTTTTACGCCGAACTCTTTATGACCTCCATAATCGAGAAACATGTCCTTATTCTTCTAAGGATAATTTTGACCGCTATCTGGTGATCCACTCCTTGATCACCTTTGTACTCTCTTGCCAGATATGTAGCAAGGCACACATCAGGTGCGGTACATAGCATAGCATACTGTAGAGCCTACGTCTATAGCATAGGGGACGACCTTCGTCCTTTCTCTCTTTTCTGCCGTGGTCGAGCTTTAAGTCTTAACTTCATACCTTACATCTCAGGCAAGAACTCCTTCTATGACTGATCCATCTTGAACACCTTCAAGATCATGTCAAGGTATATGCTCATTTGAAAGTATTATTAAGCATTTTGATCTATCCTCATAGGTCTTGATGCCCAATGTTTAAGTAGCTTAATCCAGGTTTATTGAAAAACACCTTTCAAATAACCCTATATGCTTTCCAGAAATTCTACATCATTTCTGATCAACAATATGTCAACAACATATACTCATCAGAAATTCTATAGTGCTCCCACTCACTTCTTTGGAAATACAAGTTTCTCATAAACTTTGTATAGACCCAAAATCTTTGATCATCTTATCAAAGCGTACATTCCAACTCCGAGATGCTTACTCCAGTCCTTAGAAGGATCGCTGGAGCTAGCATACCTTTCAGCATCCTTATGATCGACAAAACCTTTTCTGATTGTATCACATACAACCTTTCCTTACGAAAACTGGTAAGGAAACTCGTTTTGACATCCATCTGCCAGATTTCATAAATGCAGCTAATGCTAACATGAATCCGACGGACTTAAGCATCGCTACAGATGAGAAAATCTCATCGTAGTCAACTCCTTGAACTTGTGAAAAACTCTTCGCCACAAGTCGAGCTTCATAGACGGTGACATTACCGTCCACGTCCGTCTTCTTCTTAAAGATCCATTTATCTTAATGGCTTGCCGATCATTGGGCAAGTCCACCAAAGTCCATGCTTTGTTCTGATACATGGATCCGATCTCGGATTTCATGGTTTCTAACCATTTGTCGGAATTTGGGCCCACCATCGCTTCTCCATAGCTCGTAGGTTCATTGTTGTCTAGCAACATGACCTTCAAGACAGGATTACTGTACCACTCTGAAGTAGTACGTATCCTTGTCACACTACGAGGTACGACAGTGACTTGATCCGAAGCTTCATGATCACTATCATAAGCTTCCACTTCAATTGGTGTATGTGCCACAGGAACAACTTCCTGTGCCCTGCTACACACTGGTTGAAGTGATGGTTCAATAACCTCATCAAGTCTCCACCATCCTCCCACTCAATTCTTTCGAGACAAACCTTTTTCTCGAGAAATGACCCGATTCGAGAAACAATCCCTATTGCTTTCGGATCTGAATTAGGAGGTATACCCAACCGTTTTGGGTGTCCTATGAAGATGCATTTTATCCGCTTTGGGTTCGAGCTTATCAACCTGAAACTTTTTCACATAAGCGTCGCAGCCCCAAACCTTTAAGAAACGACAACTTAGGTTTCTCTAAACCATAATTCATACGGTGTCATCTCAACGGAATTACGTGGTGCCCTATTTAAAGTGAGTGCGGTTGTCTCTAATGCCTAACCCATGAACGATAGTGATAATTCGATAAGAGACATCATGGTACGCACCATATCCAATAGGGTGCAACTATGATGTTCGGACACACCATCAAACTATGGTGTTCCAGGCGGTATTAATTGTGAAACAATTTCCACAATGTCTTAATTGCGTGCCAAAGCTCGTAACTCAGATACTCATCTCTATGATCTTATCATAGACATTTTATCCTCTTGTCACGATGATCTTCAACTTCACTCTGAAATTACTTGAGCCATTCAATAATTCAGACTTGTGTTTCATCAAGTAAATATATTCAACATCTACTTGAATCATCTATGAAGTAAGAACATAACGATATTCACTGCATGCCTCAGCACTCATTGGACTACACACATCAAAATGTGTTACTTCCAACAAGTTGCTATCTTGTTCCATCTTACTGAAACCGAGGCTTTTCAGTCATCTTGCCCATGTGGTATGATTTGCATATCTCAAGTGATTCAAAATCAGGTGAGTCCAAACGATCCATCTGCATGGAGTTACACCAATAGACATGGTTCGCATGTCTCAAACTTTTCAAAAACGAGTGAGTCCAAAGATCCATCAACATGGAGCTTCTTCATGCGTTTTATACCAATATGACTTATATGGCAGTGCCACAAGTAAGTGGTACTATCATTACTATCTTATATCTTTTGGCATGAAAATGTGTATCACTACGATCGAGATTCAATAAACCATTCCATTAGGTGCAAGACCACTGAAGGTATTATTCACATAAATAGAGTAACTATTATTCTTCTTAAATGAATAACCGTATTGCAATAGACATAATCCAATCATGTCTATGCTCAACGCAAACACCAAATGACAATTATTCAGGTTTAATACTAATCTTGATGGTAGAGGGAGCGTGCGATGTTTGATCACATCAAACTTGGAAACACTTCCAACACATATCGTCAGCTCACCTTTAGCTAGTCTCTGTTTATTCCGTAGCTCTTTTATTTCGAGTTACTAACACTTAGCAACTGAACCGGTATCTTAATACCCTGGTGCTACTAGGAGTACTAGTAAAGTACACATTAACATAATGTATATCCAATATACTTCTATCGACTTGCCAGCCTTCTCATCTACCAAGTATCTAGGGTAATTCTGCTCCAGTGGTTGTTCCCCTTATCACAGAAGCACTTAGTCTCGGGTTTGGGTTCAACCTCGGGTTTCTTCACTGGTGCAGCAGCTGATTTGCCGTTTCATGAAGTATCCCTTCTTGCCCTTGCCCTTCTTGAAACTAGTGGTTTCACCAACCATCAACAATTGATGCTCCTTATTGATTTCTACTTTCGCGGTGTCAAACATCACGAATATCTCAAGGATCATCATATCTATCCCTGATTTGTTATAGTTCATCACAAAGCTCTAGCAGCTTGGTGGTAATGACTTCGGAGAAACATCACTATCTCATCTGGAAGATCAACTCCCACTCGATTCAAGTGATTGTTGCACTCAGACAATCTGAGCACAAGCTCAACAATTGAGCTTTTCTCCCTTAGTTTGCAGGTTAAGAAAATCGTCGGAGGTCTTATACCTCTTGACGTGGGCACGAGCCTGAAATCCCAATTTCAGCCCTCGAAAACATCTCATATGTTCCGCGACGTTTCGAAAAACGTCTTTGGTGCCTCAACTCTAAACCGTTTAACTGAACTATCACGTAGTTATCAAAACATGTATGTCCGATGTTCGCAACATCCACAAACGACGTTTGGGGCTCAGCACACTGAGCGGTGCATTAAAGACATAAGCTTTCTACTGTTCGCATAATCGCTACTGTCAACTTTCAACTATATTTTCTCTAGGAACATATCTAAACAGTGGAACTAAAGCGCGAGCTTACGACATAATTTGCAAAGATCTTTTGACTATGTTCAGGATAATTAAGTTCGTCTTATGAACTCCCACTCAGATAGACATCCCTCTGGTCATCTAAGTGATTACATGAACCGAGTCAACTAGGCCGTGTCCGATCATCACGTGAGACGGACTAGTCATCATCGGTGAACATCTTCATGTTGATCGTATCTACTATAAGACTCATGCTCGACCTTTCGGTCTCTGTGTTCCGAGGCCATGTATGTACATGCTAGGCTCGTCAAGTTAACCCTAAGTGTTTTGCATGTGTAAAACTGTCTTACACCCGTTGTATGTGAACGTAAGGATCTACCACACCCGATCATCACGTGGTGCTTCGAAACGACGAACTGTTGCAATGGTGCACGGTTAGGGGAGAACACTTCTTGAAATTGTTGTAAGGGATCATCTTAGTTACTACCATCGTTATAAGTAAACAAGATGCATAAACATGATAAACATCACATGCAATCAAATAGTGACATGATATGGCCAATATCATTTTGCTCCTTTTGATCTCCATCTTCGGGGCTCCATGATCATCATCGTCACCGGCATGACACCATGATCTCCATCATCGTGTCTTCATGAAGTTGTCTCGCCAACTATTACTTCTACTACTATGGCTACCGGTTAGCAATAAAGTAAAGTAATTACATGGCGTTGTTCAATGACACGCAGGTCATACAATAAATAAAGACAACTCCTATGGCTCCTACCGGTTGTCATACTCATCGACATGCAAGTCGTGAATCCTATTACAAGAACATGATCAATCTCATACATCACATATCATTCATCACATTCTTCTTGGCCATATCACATCACATAGCATACCCTGCAAAAACAAGTTAGACGTCCTCTAATTGTTGTTTTCATGTTTTACGTGGCTGCTATGGGTTTCTAGCAAGAATGTTTCTTACCTACGCAAAACCACAACGTGATATGCCAATTGCTATTTACCCTTCATAAGGACCCTTTTCATCGAATCCGTTCCGACTAAAGTGGGAGAGACTGGCACCCGCTAGCCACCTTATGCACCAAGTGCATGTCAATCGGTGGAACCTGTCTCACGTAAGAGTACGTGTAAGGTCGGTCCGGGCCGCTTCATCCCACAATACCGTCGAAACAAGATTGGACTAGTAACGGTAAGCATATTGAACAAAATCAACGCCCACAACTACTTTGTGTTCTACTCGTGCAAAGAATCTACGCAATAGACCTAGCTCATGATGCCACTGTTGGGGAACGTAGCAGAAATTCAAAATTTTCCTACGTGTCACCAAGATCTATCTATGGAGAAACCAGCAACAAGGGGAAGGAGAGTGCATCTACATACCCTTGTAGATCGCTAAGCGGAAGCGTTCAAGAGAACGGGGTTGAAGGAGTCGTACTCGTCGTGATCCAAATCACCGGAGATCCGAGTGCCGAACGGACGGCACCTCCGCGTTCAACACACGTACAGCCCGGTGACGTCTCCCATGCCTTGATCCAGCAAGGAGAGAGGGAGAGGTTGAGGAAGACTCCATCCAGCAGCAGCACAACGGCGTGGTGGTGGTGGAGGAGCGTGGCAATCCTGCAGGGCTTCGCCAAGCACCTGCGGGAGAGGAGGAAGTATCACGGGAGGGAGGGAGGCGCCAGGGCTTCAGGTGCGGCTGCCCTCCCTCCCCTCCACTATATATAGGGGCAAGGGAGAGGGGGGAGGCGCAGCCTTGCCCCTTCCTCCAAGGAAGGGGTGCGGCCAAGGGGGGAAGGAGTGCCTCCCAAGTCAAGTGGAGGCCCTCCCCCTTAGGGTTTCCCCCTCCCATGCGCATGGGCCTTGGGGGGGCTGGTGCCCTTGGCCCATTAAGGCTAGGGCACCCCCTTACAGCCCATGCTACTGTATTGGACGTGGTGGAACAATTTCCGGACCTCCGGACCCCTCCGGAATCCTCCGGAACCTTCTGGAAGCTTCCCGATACAATACCGAAAAAACCCGAACTTTTTCCGGAACCCGAACAACAACTTTCCATATATAAATCTTTACCTCCGGACCATTCCGGAACTCCTCGTGATTTCCGGGATCTCATCCGGGACTCCGAACAACATTCGGTAACCACATACAAACTTCCTTTATAACCCTAGCGTCATCGAACCTTAAGTGTGTAGACCCTACGGGTTCGGGAGACATGTAGACATGACCGAGACGTTCTCCGGTCAATAACCAACAGCGGGATCTGGATACCCATGTTGGCTCCCACATGTTCCACGATGATCTCATCGGATGAACCACGATGTCATGGACTCAATGAATCCCGTATACAATTCCCTTTGTCTAGCGGTATTTTACTTGCCCAAGATTCGATCGTCGGTATACCGAAACCTTGTTCAATCTCGTTACCGTCAAGTCTCTTTACTCGTTCCATAACACATCATCCCGTGATCAACCCCTTGGTCACATTGTGCACATTATGATGATGTCCTACCGAGTGGGCCCAGAGATACCTCTCCGTTTACACGGAGTGACAAATCCCAGTCTCGATTCGTGCCAACCCAACAGACACTTTCGGAGATACTTGTAATGCACCTTTATAGCCACCCAGTTACGTTGTGACGTTTGGTACACCCAAAGCATTCCTACAGTATCCGGGAGTTGCACAATCTCATGGTCTAAGGAAATGATACTTGACATTAGAAAAGCTTTAGCATACGAACTACACGATCTTTAGTGCTAGGCTTAGGATTGGGTCTTGTCCATCACATCATTCTCCTAATGATGTGATCCCGTTATCAATAACATCCAATGTCCATAGCCAGGAAACCATGACTATCTGTTGATCACAACGAGCTAGTCAACTAGAGGCTCACTAGGGACATATTATGGTCTATGTATTCACATATGTATTACGATTTCCGGATAATACAGTTATAGCATGAATAAAAGACTATTATCATGAACAAAGAAATATAATAATAACACTTTTATTATTGCCTCTAGGGCATATTTCCAACACGTGCTATGTTGTCAGGCAGTAGTACCGCCCCTCTGCAGTACTACTGTGTCAGGTTTTTGCTTGTTCCGTTTCTTTGCGGAAGTAGGCACGGATGTTTCCTCCCCCCTGGCTAGGGGATTCCTGCCTTGCGGTAGTACCGCATGGCGGCGCGGTAGTACCGCGCTCGCGGAAGTACCGCCCTCAGCTCTTGTCCTTCAGATCTGACCTTGCTATTGCTGGGGTTGCGGCAGTATCGCGGGCCTGTACGGTTGTACCGCATGACCATGTGGTAGTACCGCTTGGCAGCAAGTGGTAGTACCGCGTGGCCCTGCGGTAGTACCGCTGGCCTGGAGCGGTAGTACCGCTAGCCGCGGGCTGGTTGGTGGATAACGGTTGGATCTTTGTCCCTTACTATATAAGGGGTCCCCTTCTTCCCCGTTGACTTATCTCTTCCAACCCTAAGCTCCATTGTTGCTCTAAGCTCCATTTTCGCCCGATCTCACTCCCTAGCCAATCAAACTTGTTGATTTGCTCGGGAGTGGTTGAGAAGGCCTCGATCCACACTTCCACCAAGAGAAATTTGATTCCCCCCACTAATCCCATGCGGATCTTGTTACTCTTGGGTGTTTGAGCATCCTAGACGGTTGAGGTCACCACGGAGCCATAGTCCATTGTGGTGAAGCTTCGTGGTGTCGTTGGGAGCCTCCAATTGAGTTGTGGAGATTGCCCCAACCTTGTTTGTAAAGGTTCGGTCGCCGCCTCCAAGGGCACCAATAGTGGAATCACGGCATCTCGCATTGTGTGAGGGTGTGAGGAGAATACGGTGGCCCTAGTGGCTTCTTGGGGAGCATTGTGCCTCCACACCGCTCCAATGGAGACATACTTCCTCTCAAAGGGAAGGAACTTCGGCAACACATCCTCGTCTCCACCGTCTTCACTCTTGGTTATCTCGTGCCTTTACTTGTGCAAGCTTATTTGTATCATATCACTTGCTTGCTTGTGTTCCTATCCTTGTTGCATCATATAGGTTGCTCACCTAGTTGCATATCTAGACAGCCTACTTTGATGCAAAGTTTAAATTGTTAAAGAAAAGCTAAAAATTGTTAGTTGCCTATTCACCCCCCCTCTAGTCAACCATATCGATCCTTTCATCTTCTCCGACGACGAGAGGAGCCCCTCCTCTGGTTCTTCTTCTCCGACGACTTTGGGTGTGCTACCTCTTTTAGCACTGCGTTGGTTTTCCCCGAAGAGGAAGGGATGATGCAGCAAAGTAGCGTAAGTATTTCCCTCAGTTTTTGAGAACCAAGGTATCAATCCAGTAGGAGGCTACGCGCGAGTCCCTCGTACCTGCACAAAACAAATAAATCCTCACAACCAACGCAAATAGGGGTTGTCAATCCCTATAGGGCCACTTACGAGAGTGAGATCTGATAGAGATGATAAGATAATATTTTTGGTATTTTTATGATAAAGATGCAAAGTAAAATAAAGGCAAAGTAAATAACTAAGTCGTAGGAGATTAATATGATAAAGATAAACCCGGGGGCCATAGGTTTCACTAGTGGCTTCTCTCGAGAGCATACGTATTCTACGGTGGGTGAACAAATTACTGTTGAGCAATTGACAGAATTGAGCATAGTTATGAGAATATCTAGGTATGATCATGTATATAGGCATCACGTCCGAGACAAGTAGACCGACTCCTGCCTGCATCTACTACTATTACTCCACTCATCAACCGCTATCCAGCATGCATCTAGAGTATTAAGTTAAAAACAGAGTAACGCCTTAAGCAAGATGACATGATGTAGAGGGATAGACTCATGCAATATGAAGAAAACCCCATCTTGTTATCCTTGATGGCAACAATACAATACGTGCCTTGCTGCCCTTACTGTCACCGGGGAAGGACACCGCAAGATTGAACCCAAAGCTAAGCACTTCTCCCATTGCAAGAAAGATCAATCTAGTAGGCCAAACCAAACTGATAATTCGAAGAGACTTGCAAAGATAACCAATCATACATAAAAGAATTCAGAGAAGATTCAAATATTATTCATAGATAGACTTGATCATAAACCCACAATTCATCAGTCTCAACAAACACACCACAAAAATAAGATTACATCGAATAGATCTCCACAAGAGAGGGGGAGAACATTGTATTGAGATCCAAAAAGAGAGAAGAAGCCATCTAGCTACTAACTATGGACCCGTAGGTCTAAAGTAAACTACTCACACTTCATCGGAGAGGCTATGGTGTTGATGTAGAAGCCCTCCATGATCGATGCCCCCTCCGGCGGAGCTCCGGAACAGGCCCCAAGTTGGGATCTCTTGGATACAGAAAGTTATGACGGTGGAATTAGGGTTTTAGCTCCTGTTCTGATCGTTTGGGGGTACGTGGGTATATATAGGAGGAAGAAGTACGTCGGTGGAGCAACAGGGGGCCCACGAGGGTGGAGGGCGCGCCTGGGGGGGGGGGGGCAGACGCGCCCTCCTACCTCGTGGCCTCCTGTTAATTGGCTTGACATAGGGTCCAAGTCTCCTGAGTTGTATTCGGTGAGAAATCACGTTCCCGAAGGTTTCATTCCGTTTGGACTCCGTTTGATGTTCCTTTTCTTCGAAACCCTAAAACAGGCAAAAAAACAGCAATTCTGGGTTGGGCCTCCGGTTAATAGGTTAGTCCCAAAAATAATATAAAAGTGAATAATAAAGCCCAATAATGTCCAAAACAGTAGATAATATAGCATGAAGCAATCAAAAATTATAGATACGTTGGAGATGTGTCATGGTGATATGTCGAGCTCCACTTCAGCCTCCCGCCCCTCATGGACCTAGTATGGTCCACTTCCCATGGAGCTATGTCCTAACTGCCCACGCAGCGCGCCACTGATACGGTTGACTTCGAAGGAGGTCAAGAATGGCAACTATGGGCGCGAGTTCGTGAAATGCGAGAGCAAGCCAGAAGGGTTGGTTAGATCTCATGATTTTTCTCTAATTTATTTTTCTATTTGCTTTTAATTCTTTTCGATCTGGGATTTAGGGTTCATGTTTTCGTTTCAGATCGTGAAGAAATGCACACATTTTGAATGGCTGGATGAGTACGTTAAGCCGATTCAATTCAATGGGGCCCCAACCCGGGAGCTCCATCTGCCGTCAGCAACAACGAATTTGGTCTCTGAAAGTGCTGCTCTGATATTTGGGGATGCAGATCTAAAGGGGGAAATAAAGAAGATGAACAAGAACTTGAAGCAAATGATTCAATTGAACAAGCAGGCGAATCTGATAGCTTTAGGATTTCATCCCTTTTATTTTTGTGTAGTTGCCCTAGGATTTGCTTACTTGCTGGTCATCACTCGTTAGAGATGTTATTAGTGTGGTGTCATGTGCTCTAGGATTTGGTTAAATTTGTGGATCATGTGCTCTACAATTTGCTTAAATTTGTGGATCATGTGCTCTATGCTTTGTGTTGCTTAATTTGTGGATCATGTGCTCTATGCTCCGTGTTGCTTAATTTTGTGGATCATGTCAGTTTCCGATACCTGTCAGTTTTGTACACTTTCAGTTTCTTCAGTTTCGTTAGACAACACCGACCGAGAAGGAAAAAAACATAGTTCTAGGGCCCAAATTGAAACTAAGCTCTGGTTGGGCCGTCTCATTGCGTTGAGTGTCGAAGGCCCACGCGTTGACTCTGTTTTTTCCCTTGATTATTATCATGGTAAATCCATTTATTGCCATGTCAAACAAAAATAGTGCATGATGGTAAATCGATTTATTGTTGGACTTGCACATGTCAAATTTATTTGTACATATCATGGCAATTTCCTTCTGTATATAGCCTACGGCACAACACTTTCATTTTTTGACATGCGGGTATTATAAACAAGTTTCTGTTGCAAGAAAAATATTGTATACATGATTTTTTATTTTTTATTAAGAACATGTCAGACTTAATTATGTAGATCATGATATCCATCTGAAACCACGTCTAAAATAAAGTCTGGTGGCACCATTAGCCAACATATCCATCTAGAGAGCATGTCTAGGCTCGGCTATGGCACCATATCCATCTAGAGAGCTTGTCTACAGCTCGGCTACGACACCATATCCATCAACTAATATCTCACGTAGTAAGCATACATCCATAACATAAAAAGTAGCAACCATAGCATACTTCTTACATAAAATATAGGATGCCCTAAACCATAGTATAGTCCACAAACTATTCAAAAATTAGCTTGTTTTTGTTCATACAATATACGGAATAGGGCCACCAACAATTGAAAAAAAATAGCTTTTCTTCTTCTTCTTCTTCTTCTTTTCAACATCAACATGACTCATTTTTCTAGCTTTAGTTTCCTTTTTGACACTTTAACTACTCCATTATCCGCGCGTGCGAAAACTTGACCCTACTCTAAATGGGCGAAAACTTGACCCTACTCTAAATGGACGAAAACTTGTTGGTTTTCATTGAGGAATACTCAATCATTGATTGATTTAGCAGAAGGGCTCGTGTACGGCACCATATCCATCTAGCGATTTATCTCACGTCAAATAAGATAGAAATAGCAATTAAAAACACTGATAACCAACGACATATCAAATAAGGGTGGCAAGCATAACAAAATTCTTAGGGGATAACATGACAGAGATTAAAAGTTCATGATACAACCAACGACATAATTAAGATATAAATATATAAAAAACCCTAACACCCTAGGGCAAGACAAGCTCATGATCGAGACCGGGACTTCACCACCATCTTCATTGCGCCTTCTCTTCACTGCTCCTCCTCTCCATGCCGTCTTGGCCGATGTAGTAGGGGAGGCTGTGGGTTGTGAATGCGATGAATTCGCATCCACACCAAAACACCTTGCTGAGGAGGTAGTATGCATCAAATCTATTGGTGAAGGTGACAGTGAGCCCTATCGGCGGAGTCCTGGAGTTTGGACGCACTTCCTCCAGTTGGAACATCACCGACGAGCCCGTCGGGAGGTGGGCGAAGCCCGCACGGAGGAACCACTCGACAAACCCCCTTGCACCCCTCCAGCATGAGAACGCCCACACGCGGAGCGTCCTCTCCACGACGATGCCGGCCGGATACCGTCTCTCCGGCACGGTCGGTGGGAGCTCGAAGGTGGGGTCGTTGTACTGCATCCTCGCCTCGCTTTGAGAGTGCTCTGGGTTTGGGTGAAGAAGAGAAGGGGGCGGCGCAAATGGATGTGTGGAGAATAGGTGGAGGGGTGGTGGTTTAAATAGGTAAAGGGGAAGGGAAGGGGAGTGGCACCGGCCGCCCTTTGGATTTGCTACGTTCAAACGAGCCGCGTCGATCGATATGCCACTTTAATTGCCAACAAGTTTTAATTGCCACGTTGAATAGATGTGAGTGGATCGAAAAGTGTGAAACAATGCTCTACATCGAGGAGACACGCGTGGGAGATGATACGAACCAGCGGCAGCAACCGTCCCTGGGTCCGTGGCGGCTCGCGTGAAAATGAGGCCGATCAGCGTCCGTGGCGGCTCGCGTGAAAATGAGGCCGGTCAGCGCATCGTGGCGGCGGGCGGCGGCACATACAGGTAGGCTAGCTGGACATGTCGTGCATGCATAACAGGCTTCTATCGTTGCGGCGCGCACACAACCCAAGTCTAACCGCGGCATCGTCCGTCGGGACCCCACTCATCAGGTCCAACGGGAGACACAGTCAGTGCGGCCCAACTTGTCAGAGTTAACGGTCAAAGCACTGACCCGACGGCATCCACCGTTTGTGACCAGTTATGAGGGTTTCGGGCAAGGGAATGGGGAAAGTGAGCAAAAGTTAAGAGCATGGGATGAATGAGTATGGTTAAGGAACCAGGGGCACAGATGTAAAAATCCCTATTC
>NC_041386.1:641423376-641467561 GCF_002162155.2 Triticum dicoccoides
TGTACCATCCTCCTCTACCAAGACACTCTGTATGGTAAGCATCTCACACGCAGCTCTACCACGAGCGCCACATTGAAGGCACCGTGGACTTCGTCTTCGGCGATGCGAGCGCACTTTTCCATAAGTGCAGCATCATGCCACGTCTTTCACGCAATAGACATGAAAAAACACCATCAGACTCAGGGGAGGCTAACTGCCGATGACAGTGGTGGGTTTTTCATTTTAGTTTTGTGATGTGTCTGGTGCCGATGAGCTCACCCGACATGAGTCTATGGTGGCGACTTACCTCGGTTGTTCATGGCAGGTCAACTCTCGTATTGTGTTCATGTAGTCAGCTGGCCGGGTTATCACATCATCTAAGACGTTAGGAGGCCATCAAGTTCACACCTCGAAGCTTCATCCAGGTTGATGAGGGCATGCTAATAAACATGTTCCATTTGTGCATAAGAGAGATTGGGGTGGGGATGGGGGGCGAATGATGCCCGTCATGCAAAAACAAATATTAGTGTGTTGAGGGGGTATGCCCCTATTGGCTTGTACATAGCTTTTCCACTTCTTACTACACTCATCTGATCAGGAAAACATGCTCCATCTCTTTTGTTAGGTGCATCAAAGAACATGTTCCATTTCCTTTATTGCGCAACTCACTCACTATATTAATTTGATCGGCCAACTATCTTTCTGCTTAAAATCACAAGCAACCCATAACTCGCTCACCATGTCCCATTTTCCTAGCTTGCATACTTGATTCTATCGGCAAAGAAAAGGGGCATTTGCAGATGTAGCGGGCGATGCGCTAGTGGCATTGGAAGATAACGACAAGTACATGATGATCATGGATGCTCTTGCGGCTGCCCCACGGCCGCAACACGAACTGCCACACGATCTATGTTAAGAACGGTATGTACAAGGTGGTGGAGCCTAGTTTCATCGTCGAGGACATGTGGAACATGATGTTGGCCGACGAAGGCATCAACGTGACCGCCATCTTTGGCGACCGGAGCTACGACACGGGCAAGCTAAGTAAGTACAATGTATACCTGGTCTTAGTCGATTTCTTTCGTGCATGGATGCAATGGCGGAGCGACGACTGGGCCAAACTAGGCTATGGTGGCCTGCCCAGCCCCAAAAAGATGAAGGGCAGTGCTAAATTTGGGACTGAGAACAAAATTTCAAAGGTATTTGTTGATCTAGCCTGCCAGAGAAGTGCCAACTCGTGTTAGCGTTCGGCGGCCGTGGATTAGGCCACCAAATGGTTATATGAAGATCAATGTTGATGGTGTAATAGGAGATATGGTGATTGAGGTGATGTGGCTGTAATTTGTCGTGATCATTTGGGTAATTATATGGGTTCATCGACGTTCGATTTCATGGGCATTACCGATGCGCCAACTTTGAAAGCCCTAGCATGCCGTGAGGGTTTGGCTTTGGCCAATGATTTGAACATCTCCTGGGTCATTGTCTCTTCGGGTTGCTGATACTAAGGCAAACCAAGGTGGGAGGGATACAACTATTATCCACGAGATTTGTGCTAGTAAACTAGATTTTTTGGACTGTGATTTTATTGTATGAGAGAAAGTCTCAAAACTCTAAGGCTGATTGTATAGCTAAATTTGCTTTGTCTCTAGGTGTAGGAAGACATGTGTGGTTCCTTCAACCACATGACATTGTAATGTTTCCGTTGAAGTTGCTTGAATAAAGAATCGTTAGGGAATCACTAATGCTGACCCTTAAACCGCCCGTATACGTCTGGATCGCGCGGTCCGGACGTATTGTGCCATGCAACACGGTCCTGCACCGGTCCAAACGCACTTTCTTCCAGAAATCGGAGACAAATGTCGGGGGCTTTGTGGGTGTCTGGACAGCACCCACGCCCGCTTCTGACCATCCTAGCCCACCCAACCCCCCTCCTCCCTAGCTCGCGCGTTCCCACCCGGTCCCAATTGCCAGCGTTCATGCCAATGTGGAGCGGCCGCTCCATATTGAAGCCAGCTCTAGAGCGGACGCGACTTCTCACCGCCTCCGCCATTGAAGCGGCACACCGGGTGAGGGCGCCGCCCGCGACGCGTCCCCGGTGTCCGCACCTATTCAATGCTGGAGATGCGTTACTAGACGAGACATAAAAAAATATCTACCATGCCCATTCAAGGCCCCGTCTGTCCGTATGCCATCAATAAGCAGGCTTGCCAGCCGAGAAACCCACTCCAGCGTCGCGCATTGATGAACCCAGACGCCTGGCCTCACCGGAATCCCCTATTTAAAGGCAGCCACACCCAGCTAACTCCACGCCACAAAATAAGCCGCTCCACATCCTCCCCCTTGCACCGCATCCGCCATGACTGCAGGTAGCGAAGCTCTAACGAAGACCCTTTCCACGGAGATGAAGCATGAGGCGGACGCCTGACAGAGCCATCGTGCCAGGCTGATCGAGGTCGGCTTGCCGGCCAGCTCGCTCGAGGTCTCTGACGGCGAGGATGACCCCACGATGGAGACGGGCTCCAACGACACCGCACCGGAGCCCGAGCGTGTGCACCTCGGCTTCACCATGGAGGAAGCGCAGTCGCACTACAACGCCGCCATGGCAGAGGTGCGGCCTATGGCGGCGCCTATGTTAGTGTTCTAGCAAGCGCAGGAGGAACATCATTACAACATGTTCCTCCAGGAGCAACACCGGCTGGCAGAGGGCCAGATCTACGACGAGCGCGTGAGCAAGGAGTCCTTGGCAGACATGGCCGCGGCAAACCCAACTTCGTCGCGGTGCCGCGTGTGATCTACGAAGCCATCCGCGCTCAAGCCGCCGCTCGCCAAGAAGCGGCCGCCGCGGAGGCGCAGCTGCAGGCGATTGTGAAGGAGAACAACGCCAACTGCGCCTCCTATGCACCTCTGACGAACTATCAGGCGGCCCAGTGGGACAGTGACAATGTGGGCGCCAACATTTCCATCATGGACCTCACGTCCATCGGCGACGGACAAGGCGCGGACTCCTCCGAGGATGAGTAGGGCATGGGAGGCGGTAGGGCCTTGTGCCTCATGTGGCCGGTCCCTCTCCCATGTTCTACTCTTCCTCGCCAGAGACCGCAACTTCACTTCATTGGTCTTATCGCTGGTGCTCATGGAGACGACGGATGCAGAGGCTATCCCATGAAGGGAACAACAAGGGCTTGGATGCCCGCAGCCGCCGTAGGTTTTTTTTTGGGTTCTAAATGTAATGAAAATTCTCTGTGTTTGCATGAATGATGTCCGGTTTATATGAAACCCGTCGTGTTTGCACGAATTTCATCCCGTTGGTTCATAAAGTTGTTAAAATATATGCGGACAACGTTGGATGGTGGTCTTCCGCATCCGCGTCTGCAGACTGATCACTGTCTGTGGAAGGATACGGGAGAAAATTTATGGATCGCCAATGTGGATGCCCTTATACCCATTAAAAAATGCTCTTCATTTCGGTATGCAACAATATATACGCATGTCATCATGTGTAACTTGAATTTAACGTTATTGGTTGTTTCTTGGGTTTTCTGCGCGTAAACAACGATAGTATCCATAAGAAAACCGACTTTGTTTCTTATAACACACAATACAGAAGCAGACACTCATATATAAATTCACACACACACACACTCTTCTCTATAAACGCACACACACATGTATAACATATCTTAGACGCACCTCTAAGAGACTAGCTGACACATCATCTTGAGATACATGAAGTCACCACATCAGTCTCCATAGTCGACAACAACGTCTTCTTTCACTGAACGAATGTTGCTGAAAAGACTAAAATCAATCCAGAAAAATGCGAACACTAGTTCGAGTTCAGGACTTGAACCCTGGTGACCTGATTCCACCACAAAGAAACTAATCATCTGAACTAAGCTCAGGTTCACACATATGGTTTTGTTGGTCGGGGTTATTGTAGCTAGCGATGGAAGTGAGAATTGAGAGTTGGCGGCGATGGAGAGCTGCCGAAATGTGTATGGAATTTTATATTAGATGGGTGAATCAATTTATTTCTTCTTTGTGTGAGTCGCTATTGGGTATTGGCCCTTGGGCGCACGCACCGTCCTTTGGTAGACAGATCATTTCAGTTAGGTGGATGGCCAGCGCCCCGTTTAATGGAGGACTGGACGTGTCTGCTGGGCACTGGCTCTCAAAGTCTCAATGGTCCATATAGTACTTGTTGCACCACGTGATGCACGTACGCTCGAGATGGATACGGTTCGACTGTCCCGTCCCTTTGCCTATGAATTCATAGGCGTGAAGATAATGTGGAACTCCACGCTAGAAAAAGGAAGATAATGTGGCGAGTATTCCGCTTCTTCGGCCTACATGGCGCAGTTTGAGGGCCATCTCAGGAGCAACATGAACATGTCCGTTTGGAAAGCCTGGGCTCCTCTCAAGTGCAAGTTTTTTGCTTGGCTCGTTATCCAAAATCGTGTTTGGACTGCGGACAGGCTGCAGCGTCGGGGCTGGCCCAATTGTGGGCTTTGCCCTTTATGCAAGCAAGTTGCTGAATCTGCATCACACCTCCTATTCCAATGCAGATTTTCCCAACGTGTTTGGGCTAATGTGGCTTCATGGATCGGCATAAACAGTGCTGTAGTTGCAGGCTGGCGTCACGAAATTTCTGTAAAGGAATGGTGGTTCAAGACTATCCTAGATAGGGCCCCCCCCCGAGGAAGGCTCTGGCCTTCATGCTCATGCTTGTTTCCTGGGAACTCTGGAATGAGCGCAATGCAAGAGTTTTTAGGAATGTCGCTACCACGGTGACCATGATCACTGCTAGGATAAAGGAGGAGGCTCGTATTTGGGCGCTTGCAGGCGCTAGGCACCTCTGTAATGTAATGCCGCGAGAGTAGACTTTTTTCCCCCGCCTGGCGGGTTCCTGTTAAAACTTCTATCTTAATCAATGAAAATGGCAAATCTTTTGCCTTGCTTCCAAAAAAAAATGAGACAACTCCAACTTTTTCCATCTATAAATAGAGGCGAGCTAGGCAGCACATTTGGCATCACATCTCTCTATTACCCACTACTCTTCACCACGCAAAGTAGCTGCCGTTGCGATGGCCTGCGCTCCATCCACGATGAAGGTGGCCGCCATCTCCATGCTGGTGATCCTCTGCGCCGGAACACAGCTCACGGCCGTGCATGGCCGCGGCCCAGCCCTCGACGTTGCGGATGGCGGTGAGGACGACGTCGGCGCGGCCCTGCTGCGGCTCGTGAAGCCCGCGTCGGCGGCGCTGGACGAGCTGGCCCAGAGGCTGCGTCAGGGCTGGCTTCAGTGCAGTGAATCGTGTCAGACTTGCATGTTCGTCTGCGCATGCCAGAACTGTGAGTGTGACGGCCCGCCATCGGAGGAGAACGATAAGTGTGAGCGGGATTGCATCCAGAGAAGGGGCTGCGAATCATTGTGAAGAAGACATGATAATGCTGCTGCTGGTATGTGTTCTTGTGTGTGCACCGTGTATTCCAAGCAGCTACGTACGTACTAAGTTCCAATATGGTTGGTTGTGTAATAAGCACCCGTGGCCCGGCCCTAGGCAGACAGGCGAACATACGTGCATGTGTGCGTTGTGGAGGCATGGTGATGGTACAGTGAGTCTCGTTTCAGTTGTCCCTGGTGTGCACGTATTGTACGCGTCCCTTGATATGTAGAGGTTTTCCATCATGACACGAACGCCATGACGGCCCTGGTTCTTCCTGGTCCTGTGCACGTATTGTACGCGTCCCTTGATATGTAGAAGTTTCTTCCTCCCCGGCAGCACCACAACCGACGTCCAACACCACCAACAGCAGTCCGTGCTCCCGAACGCCCTCCGCCAGGCCGCGGGAGCCCACGGGCATCGCCTTCCTCTCCTCTGAGCGCCCAACCGCACCGGGCATCTGTCGCGGCGATTCCACACAGTCCGAGCGCCCCAACGCCAGAGTGCGACCGGTGCCTCTGCGGTCGTCGGTGCCAAATCTAGCTGCCAACCAAACTGTTGGAAAAAAAAAACCAAACTGTTGGAAAATTAGGCGATTTATTGATGATTAATTTGGAAATATAAATCATGATTAAAACAACAATTACAATGCATTTGGCGAACATACTAGTTGCATTAAACATCATGAACAACATCATCCCAAATGTGGCGACAACCATAATTAGAGTCTTGACTAGATCATAGCGCACATACGATAGTTTGTAGATGAAGTAATTGTTGTT
This sequence comes from Triticum dicoccoides, assembly GCF_002162155.2. Classification (NCBI taxonomy): domain Eukaryota; kingdom Viridiplantae; phylum Streptophyta; class Magnoliopsida; order Poales; family Poaceae; genus Triticum; species Triticum dicoccoides. The sequence continues at coordinate 641,429,582 of NC_041386.1, forward strand.
GTTGCAAAGGCGATGTTGTTAACGTCGTTGTTGGTGAAGGCCGGTCGATGCATATGTTGATAACGACGGTGCGCAATAACGCCTGACCTTGCAGGTAGACGACCCGTGATAAAGAATGCAAGCGGTCGCGCGAAGCGCTTGCCAAAAACATAATTCGTCTTCTCCCCGTGCAAGGATCACAATGGCAAGAGGTTCCCGAGACCTGCTCTCACGTTTGCCCGTGCACGCCGATGTTTGGGATGGAGAAAAGTAAAACACAAAAGAAAGTCATGTTCTTGAAAGGCCACGAACCAGATTTCGATGAACCATTCGCATGCATGTCGCTCGACCGTGCCCTTCGCTCTGGTCTGGCGAGGGGAGGCTAAATTTCGTGTTTTGACCCTTTTCTGAAACCTATTCAAGATTTGACCCTAGTTTGAAAAAAAATCGAGATCTGACCCTTTTGCTACCGCCAGGGACCATGGCGGTAGGGTATAACAGCCTACCGCCAAGGTCCCTGGCGGAAGGGTTGCATGACCTACCGCCAAAAACCTCCTAAGTATTGAACACAGTGCGTGCTCGTGCCTACCGCCAAGCACCTTGGCGGTAGGTGTGTGCAGACTACCGCCAGCCCGGTTGGCGGTAGCGATGTTTCCTACCGCCAAAGTCCCTGGCGATAGGCTGTTAGACCCTACCGCCATGGACTCTGGCGGTAGCAAAAGGGTCAGATCTCGAAGAAATTTCAAACTAGGGTCAAATCTCGAATAGGTTTCAGAAAAGGGTTAAAACACGAAAATTTTCCGCGAGGGGAGACACATGAGATGTTTTCTTTCTCTCGACATACCAATCATTTAGCGCAGGGAGACCCCACTACATAACTTGGTATCACATACCACCTCCACTAGTGGTATGAGACTAAAGGTTACATATCCACTCTTGCCATTTAGTCATGGGTTTTTGAGATTTACTTAGGAATTTCTATAAATGTACATGGCCAAGTCCATTAATTTTAACATTTCCGGACCAGATCTTAAATGTCCATTTAGAGATTTGCACGTTCTCACTACTTGTTTAGTATGCTAGAGGATTCCCCGCATGTTGCAACGGGAATTAATAGCTTAAAATTTATTGAAATACGACCAAGAACATATGAGATCATTAAACATATCAATCATTTGCTATGAATAACAATGACTCCTTTATAGTTTTTATCTACTATAGCTAAATAGGAGCCCCCACCATATGATTAAACAGATAATAGTGATTTCATCATTGAATGTTGATGTGAACCGAGCATGTGGTTTTTGAATAGAATCCACACTATATGAAGACAATTAAAACTATTGGTGGTATATATTATCAGGTTTTCTGAGAATAATACATCTCTTATATCTTGTAGAACATAACTTGCAGAATATTTACCAAAAGAATCATCAGTAAGAAAAAAGTATTACGAAGATAATCAAAGCTATTGATTCCCTTGCAGACACCTTCATTCAGTCTTCAATGTTATAATAGTCTGCAACATGTATGGTTAGAGAAAGAATTACAATCTTCAGCAATGTGTTGTATATTCACTATTTTTGGGAAAAGAAGCTAGCCGGTCATTTGGGCAAGCAGTATGCTGGCATGCCATGGAAAATTAAAATGCTAATGGAAAATGAATATAAATTAAAATATGGTAATCACACTATAGAGTTTTATCTATGAAATCATCAAATGAGGGAGAAAGGCTCTCCGTTCTAGTCTTAAGCCAGAGTGAGTTGAAGCAACATATTATGAGGGAAACAATGGTAACTTATTTTCAATGGAATTGCACCTTCTTTAAAAAAAACAATAATCAGACCCCTATAGACTCCAGAAGTAAATACCTCCCGAGCAACAGTATTCAATGGGACAATGTGGCAGCGAGCAGCACAACAACATTGCGGTCGGGAAAGACAGAAGACAGTTCGTGAGGCGTGTCGAGACGACGGTCAGCTATCGCAGGCACCGGACGTCAGCCTTGCACCGGGCGCGTCTGTGGTGGAAGGAGCAGCGTCTTCCGTCGGGCAGAAGGCATAGTAGGGAGCAACTACGATGTGTCGCAGTCAGGTCATTTGTCAGGCCATGTTATGAATCCAATGTCTATCTGCACCTACACAGCGCACCTGCAACACATTAGCAAGATCCTCAGCCGTTGTTGTGGTTCTCAGCGGTGGTACCATCACAGTCCTGTTAGGCTGTGATTGGTAAAGACTATATTTTCAAACAGGACGAAGCCGAGGTAGATGAAAAGTTCAGCAATACACGGGGAGTTGGGGACCTTGTAACGCCCTCGATGCGGCTATAACCGCATTGAAAGCAATGTCGCAAGTGAGGTAATCTTCGCAAACAACCCATGTAATACAATAAGGGAAGAGATACATAGTTGGCTTACACTCGCCACGTCACACAAATATCATAAATAACATTACATTCGTCCAAATACACTCAAGGTCCGACTACGGAACCAAAATGAAGATAAACCCCAAATGCAACATAGTCCCCGATCGCCCCAACTGGGCACCACTACTGATCATCTGGGAAAGACACATAGTAACGATGAGAGTCTTCATCGAACTCCCACTTGAGCTCGGTCATATCATCTGGAGTGGTATCATCGGTCCCTGCATCTGGTTTTGGAAGTAATATGTGAGTCACGGGGACTCAACAATCTCACACCCTCACGGTCAAGACTATTTAAGCTTATAGGTAAGGTAAGGGTATGATGTGGAGTTGCAGCAAGCGACTAGCATATATGGTGGCTAACATACGCAAATGAGAGCGACAAGAGAGGGCAAAAGCACGGTCGAACAACTATGATCAAGAAGTGATCCTAGAACAACCTACGTCAAGCATTACTCCAACACCGTGTTCACTTCCCGGACTCCGCCGAGAAGATACCATCATGGTTACACACGCGGTTGGTGCATTTTAATTAAGATAAGTTTCAGGTTATCTACAACCGGACATTACAAATTCCCATATGCCCATAACCATGGGCACGGCTTTCGAAAGTTCAAATCCCTGCAGGGGAGTCCCAACTTAGCCCATCACAAGCTCTCACGGCCAACGAAGGATATTCCTTCTCCCAAGACAATCCGATCAGACTCGGCATCCCGGTTACAAGACATCTCGACAATGGTAAAACTAAACCAACAAAGCCACCCGAATGTGCCGACAAATCCCGATAGGAGCTGCACATATCTCGTTCTCAGGGCACACCGGATTGTCCAAGGTTCCGGTAGGCCAGCCCAGAGTTGCCCCTGGTGGCCACCGACAGCAGACAGGTTGGACCAACACTCAGAGGAGCAATGGCCCGAGGGTTTAAATAAAGATGACCCTTGAGTCCGCGGAACCCAAGGGAAAAAGAGGCTAGGTGGCGAATGGTAAAACCAATGTTGGGCATTGCTGGAGGAGTTTTATTCAAGACGAACTGTCAAGGGGTTCCCATTATAACCCAACTGTGTAAGGAACGCAAAATCCGGGAACATAACACCGATATGATGGAAAACTAGGGCGGCAAGAGTGGAACAAAACACCAGGCATAAGGCCGAGCCTTCCACCCTTTACCAAGTATATAGGTGCATTAAGATAAACAAGATAATATGGTGATATCCCAACAATAAACATGTTCCAACAAGGAACGATCTCCAATCTTCATCTGCAACTAGCAACACTATAAGAGGGGCTGAGCAAAGTGGTAACATAGCCAAACAACGGTTTGCTAGGACAAGGTGGGTTAGAGGTTTGACATGGTAATATGGGAGGCATGATAAGCAAGTGGTAGGTATGGTAGCATAGGCATAGCAAAAGAGCGATCAAAGATAGAAGTGATTTCGAGGGTATGGTCATCTTGCCTGCAAAGTTCTCAGAGTTGTCTTGATCCTCGTAAGCTTACTCAACGGGCTCCTCGTTCACGTACTCGTCTCCCGGCTCTACCCAACAAGAACAACAAGCAAAAGGAACACAATCAACCACGTGCAATGCTCAAGCAACATGATGCAAACATGGTATGATATGCGGGATGCGTATGTGATGCATAGGCATGATTTGGAAAGGAATGATTGAACCTAGACTCAACTTGGAAATCCAAGAGTGCCACTGGAAAGAGGAGTTGATTTCGGTCGAAATCGATATAAAGATCACCGAAATCGGATGCACGGTTTGGAAATGGCAAGCAAAACAAATATGGCACCGGTCTGCGATAATCAGCACGAGACCATCTAAATGCATCTAGAACAGCATGCTACTGCATCCAAACATAGCAAAAAAATACATGGCAGGGGTCCACTCATGATGCTTGACAAAAGATGAACACTGAGCTACGGCTAATTCACTCAATAGCAGGTTCAAAGAAGCATGACAAAAGTGCAAAAGATAACAGGTTACAGACTTAGTGAAATTAACAGCAAGTCAGGAATTTATCATCAGGAAGCAATGTTTAGAGCATGATAACTACATGCTACAGGAACATATCATGGCAAAGCAAGGCATGGTATGAAGCTACTCAAAGCATATAACAAAAGTCCCTTAGTGACCATAAGCAAAAAGGGATCAGAAAATACAATTGCAAGCATGTGAACATAGCAAAAACATAAACAGATTCAGACTTGGTGAAAAGCTGGAGCAGGGCAAAACAAATATCAAGTAGGCATGTTTACGAGCTCGATGCACTCACTACGAGGCATTTCATGACAAACTAAGCATACTACCAGAAAATAGACATGGCAAGAACAACAACATAGCATGCATGGATTAACAACAACAAGCTCGGCAAAATCGCTAAACATGTTAACAATCTGCCAGGAACATTTTATAGTAAAAGTAGAGCTCGATAGACTCAAGCTAGGGTGCTCCATAATTGCAAACAAAGACATGGATGGATAGAGCACAACATTATCTACAAAACATCCTTACTGATCATGCTCAAAAGAGGCACGGATCACTAGAAAACAACATGAACATATGGCATAAAAATAATGACAGGGCAAGGACTTAGTGAAATTCTAAGTCCCTGAAATCAGCATCATTGAGTAAGCTACTTTGCATGCTTGTGCTAGTCACCATAAAGATCACAAAAATACATGACATACACCCCTGTAAAGATGACATGGCATTCTTCAAAACACATGTAGAGCTCAAAATCATAGCATGCACACATTAATCATGGCAAAAGTGACAAAAGTGCATTTGCTGAAACAGATCTGCAACTATCATCACATAGCCTTCTTCCAACAGTATTTCGAGCATTAAGATGAGCTCAAATGAAAATGATGCAATGAGATGAAATGATGTACTTGTTGAGACTAACATTTTGATATGCTACACGCGCGAATCGGAGCCACGATGACAGAGTTATGGCATTTCAAAGTATGCAAAAAGTATCAGGAGGAGAGGGGAAAAGGTCAACTGGATCTAGGGTTACTGTAGCTCCCGATCGGATCCGGCGACGGGCACTGTAGCTGCCGGGTTCGAGGACGCCAGAGGTTGGCCGGAACAGGGGCGCAGTGGCCGGCCTTAGAGCCACCGGAGCGAGGGAGGATGGATCCGGCGACGGCGGAGGAGTTGCGAGCGTCGGGCGGCGCTGGAGGCCGGCGCGGTGGCGCGAGCTCAGGGCGGTGGGCGAGCTCCCCGGCGAGCAGGCGGCGGAGCGCGGCGTTCCGGTGGATCGGGGCGGCACGGAGGAAGAAGAAGGCGGCGCGCGCGGGGCAGCTCGCGCCCGGTCGGGCGACGGGGGGGAGGGGGGGGGCGGCCTGGGCCTCGCAGGCCGGCGGGGCTGAGGCGGCGATGTGGTCACCCCCGGGACAGGAGGCGTCGTCTGATTGGTCGGCGGCAGTGGGCGGACACGTCCGATGCCCGGATTTTTGTCCGGCGACGGCGGGTGGAGTTTCTCTAGAGTTAGGGGGGAGGAGACCCGGGATTTTTGTGGAGGGACATATTTATAGAGGTAGAGGGAGCTAGGAAGCTCCAAATGAGGTGCGGTTTGCGGCCACACGATCGTGACCGAACGATCTAGATGATGGAGGAGGTTTAGGTCGGTTTTGGGCCACTTTGGAAGGGTGTTGGGCTGCAACACACACGAGGCCTTTTCGGTCCCTCGGTTAACCGTTGGAGTATCAAACGAAGTCCAAATGGCACGAAACTTAACAGGCGGTCTACCGATAGTAAACCAAGGCCGCATGACAAGTCTCGGTCCAATCCGAAAACGTTTAGTACCCACACATGAAAAGAGGTAGAAAGGGACACCGGAGGACATAGGAGCGCTGGAATGCAAAACGGACAATGGGGAAAATGCTCGGATGCATGAGACGAACACGTGTGCAAATGCAATGCACATGATGACATGATATGAGATGCATGACAAAGACAAAACACACGGAGAAAAAAACCCGACAATGAGGAAATAAAAGTAACTTAGTGCCGAAAATGGCAAGAGTTGGAATATAAATAAGGTAAATTACATCCGGGGTGTTACAACACTCCACCACTACGAAAGGATCTCGCCCCGAGATCTAGGACTGGAAAAACTCCGGGTACTCAGAACGGAGGTGATCCTCGCGTTCCCAGGTGGCTTCACGGTCAGAATGATGTGACCACTTGACTTTGAGGAATTTGATAGACTTGTTGCGAGTCTTGCGCTCAGTTTCTTCAAGAATAGCAACAGGGTGATCATGATAAGACATGTCTTCTTGGAGATCAATGTCTTCGAAGTTGACAGTGCGGTCAGGAGTCTTGAAACACTTGCAGAGCTGAGAGACATGAAACACGTCGTGCACGTTTGCAAAGTTGGAGGGAAACTCAAGTTGGTAGGCGAGATCGCCTCTCTTGCTGACGATCTTGAAAGGACCCACGTATCTAGGGGCAAGCTTCCCTTTGATACCGAAGCGACGAGTACCTTTCATTGGAGAGACGCGGAGGTAGACATGGTCTCCGATCTCGAAATCCAAGTCACGATGCTTACTATCATAGTAACTCTTCTGGCGCGATTGCGCGGTTTTGAGATTATCACGAATGACTTTGCACATCTCCTCTGCCTCTATGATCAAGTCATTTCCAAGAAGTTGACGTTCACCAGTCTCTGACCAGTTAAGAGGAGTACGACACTTCCTGCCATAGAGAATTTCAAATGGGGCCTTGCCCGAACTCGCTTGGAAGCTGTTGTTGTAGGAGAACTCGTCATATGGAAGACAATCTTCCCACTTCATGCCGAAAGAGATGACGCAAGCCCTGAGCATATCTTCAAGAATCTGATTTACTCGCTCGACTTGGCCACTAGTTTGAGGATGAAAAGATGTGCTGAAGTGAATGTTGGTGCCCATGGCCTTTTGAAAAGAATCCCAAAACTTGGGGACCTCGTCTCACCTGATTAATCTGCAACACTGCACAAATTCATGGAATACTATTCATCTTGATTTCTTCGCAAGTTCCCTCCAACCGCGTTTTGGATATGCTTCGATTCCCGCTTGGACACAGGGGTTGCCACCACCTAGCCAGTGTTTGGTCATCCAGAACTATAGATCCATGTTGGTCTCTTTGTCATCCTCCTCCCGAGCCTCTAAAGATCCATGACAGTGGCATTGTTATTCCTGACGCTGATGGAGTGAGGCGGTGTTGGAAATATGCCCTAGAGGCAATAATAAAATGGTTATTATTATATTTCCTTGTTCATGATAATTGTCTATTGTTCATGCTATAATTGTGTTATTCGGAAATCGTAATACATGTGTGAATACATAGACCACAACACGTCCCTAGTGAGCCCCTAGTTGACTAGCTTGTTGATCAAAAGATAGTCATGGTTTCCTGACTATGGACATTGGATGTCATTGATAATGGGATCACATCCTTAGGAGAATGATGTGATGGACAAGACCCAATCCTAAGCATAGCTCAAAGATCGTGTAGTTCGTTTGCTAGAGCTTTTCCGAATGTCAAGTATCATTTCCTTAGACCATGAGAATGTGCAACTCTCAGATACCGTAGGAGTGCTTTGGGTGTGCCAAACGTCACAACATAACTGGGTGACTATAAAGGTGCACTACGGGTATCTCCGAAAGTGTCTGTTGGGTTGGCACGAATCGAGACTGGGATTTGTCACTCCGTATGACAGAGAGGTATCTCTCGGCCCACTCAATAATGCATCATCATAATGAGCTCAATGTGACCAAGTGGTTGATCACGGGATCATGCATTACGGTACGAGTAAAGTGACTTGCTGGTAACGAGATTGAACGAGGTATTGGGATACCGACGATCGAGTCTCGGGCAAGTAACGCATCGATTGAAAAAGGGAATTGTATACGGGATTGATCGAATCCTAGACATCGTGGTTCATCCGATGAGATCATCGAGGAGCATGTGGGAGCCAACATGGGTATCCAGATCACGCTGTTGGTTATTGACCGGAGAGTCGTCTCGGTCATGTCTGCGTGTCTCCCGAACCCGTAGGGTCTACACACTTAAGGTTCGGTAACGCTAGGGTTGTTGAGATATTAGTATACGGTAACCCGAAAGTTTTTCGGAGTCCCGGATGAGATCCCGGACGTCACGAGGAGTTCCGGAATGGTCCGGAGGTGCAGATTTATATATAGGAAGTCAAGTTTCGGCCATCGGGAAAGTTTCGGGGGTAATCGGTATTGTACTGGGACCACCGAAAGGGTCCCGGGGGTCCACCGGGTGGGGCCACCTATCCCGGAGGGCCCCATGGGCTGAAGTGGGAGGGGAACCAGTCCCTAGTGGGCTGGTGCACCCCCCTTGGGCCTCCCCCTATGCCTAGGGTTGGAAACCCTAGGGGTGGGGGGCGCCCCACTTGGCTTGGGGGGCAAGCCACCCCCCTTGGCTGCCGCCCCCCTTGGAGATCCCATCTCCTAGGGCCGGCGCCCCCCTAGGGGTCCTATATATAGTGGGGGGAGGAAAGCCGCACCCTAGCCCCTGGCGCCTCCCTCTCCCTCCCGTGACACCTCTCCCTCTCGCTGAGTTTGGCGAAGCCCTGCCGAGATCGCCGTTGCTTCCACCACCACGCCGTCGTGCTTTGGATCTTCATCAACCTCTCCTTTCCCCTTGCTGGATCAAGTTGGAGGAGACGTCTTCCCAACCATACGTGTGTTGAACGCAGATGTGTCGTCCGTTCGGCACTAGGTCATCGGTGATTTGGATCACGACGAGTACGCCTCCATCAACCCCGTTCTCTTGAACGCTTCCGCTCGCGATCTACAAGGGTATGTAGATGCACTCCCTTCTCCCTCGTTTCTAGATGACTCCATAGATTGATCTTGGTGATGCGTAGAAAATTTTAAAATTCTGCTACGTTCCCCAACAGTGGCATCATGAGCTAGGTCTATGCGTAGTTTCTATGCACGAGTAGAATACAAAGCAGTTGTGGGCGTCGATATTGTCAATTTACTTGTCGTTACTAGTCTTATCTTGATTCAGCGGCATCGTGGGATGAAGCGGCCCGGACCGACCTTACACGTACGCTTACGTGAGACTGGTTCCACCGACTGACATGCACTAGTTGCATAAGGTGGCTAGCGGGTGTCTGTCTCTCCCACTTTAGTCGGATCGGATTCGATGAAAAGGGTCCTTATGAAGGGTAAATAGAAATTGGCATATCACGTTGTGGTTTTGGCGTAGGTAAGAAATGTTCTTGCTAGAAACCTTTAGCAGCCATGTAAAAACTTGCAACAACAATTAGAGGACGTCTAACTTGTTTTTGCAGCATGTGTCGTGTGATGTGATATGGCCAAAAGGATGTGATGAATGATATATGTGATGTATGAGATTGATCATGTTCTTGTAATAGGAATCACGACTTGCATGTCGATGAGTATGACAACCGGCAGGAGCCATAGGAGTTGTCTTAATTTATTTATGACCTGCGTGTCAACATAAACATCATGTAATTACTTTACTTTATTGCTAAAGCGTTAGCCATAGTAGTAGAAGTAATAGATGATGAGACAACTTCAAGAAGACACGATGATGGAGATCATGGTGTCATGCCGATGACAACGATGATCATGGAGCCCCGAAGATGGAGATCAAAAGGAGCAAATGATATTGGCCATATCATGTCACTATTTGATTGCATGTGATGTTTATCATGTTCTACATCTTATTTGCTTAGAACGACGGTAGCTTAAATAAGATGACCCCTCGTAATAATTTCAAGAAAGTGTTCCCCCTAAATGTGCACCGTTGCGAAGGTTTGTTGTTTCGAAGCACCACGTGATGATCGGGTGTGATAGATTCTAACGTTCGAATACACCGGGTGAAAGCCAGATTTACACACGCAATACACTTAGGTTGACTTGACGAGCCTAGCATGTACAGACATGGCCTCGGAACACAGAAGACCGAAAGGTCGAGCATGAGTCATATAGAAGATACAATCAACATGAAGATGTTCACCGATGTTGACTAGTCCATCTCACGTGATGATCGGACACGGCCTAGTTGACTCGGATCATCTTTCACTTAGATGACTAGAGGGATGTCTATCTGAGTGGGAATTCATTGAATAATTTGATTAGATGAACTTAATTATCATGAACTTAGTCTAAAATCTTTACATTATGTCTTGTAGATCAAATGGCCCACGCTAATGTTGCCCTCAACTTCAACGCGTTCCTAGAGAAAACCAAGCTGAAAGATGATGGCAGCAACTATACGGACTGGGTCCGGAACCTGAGGATCATCCTCATAGCTGCCAAGAAAGATTATGTCCTAGAAGCACCGCTAGGTGACGCACCCATCCCAAAGAACCAAGACGTTATGAACGCTTGGCAGTCACGTGCTGATGATTACTCCCTCGTTCAGTGCGGCATGCTTTACAGCTTAGAACCGGGGCTCCAAAAGCGTTTTGAGCAACACGGAGCATATGAGATGTTCGAAGAGCTAAAAATGGTTTTCCAAGCTCATGCCCGGGTTCTGTCAGTTGTAAGATGGAGGAAAATAGTTCTGTCAGTGAGCACATACTCAAAATGTCTGGGTTGCATAACCGCTTGACTCAGCTGGGAGTTAATCTCCCGGATGACGTGGTCATTGACAGAATCCTTCAGTTGCTTCCACCGAGCTATAAGAGCTTTGTGATGAACTTCAATATGCAGGGGATGGAAAAGACCATTCCTGAGGTATATTCAATGCTGAAATCAGCGGAGGTGGAAATCAAAAAGGAACATCAAGTGTTGATGGTGAATAAAACCACTAAGTTCAAGAAAGGCAAGGGTAAAAAGAACTTCAAGAAGGACGGCAAGGGAGTTGCCGTGCCCGGCAAGCAAGCTGGCAGGAAGAAGTCAAAGAATGGACCCAAGCCTGAGACTGAGTGTTTTTATTGCAAGGGAAGTGGTCACTGGAAGTGGAACTGCCCCAAATACTTAGCAGACAAGAAGGCCGGCAACACTAAAGGTATATGTGATATACATGTAATTGATGTGTACCTTACCAGTACTCGTAGTAGCTCCTGGGTATTTGATATCGGTGCCGTTGCTCACATTTGTAATTCAAAGCAGGAGCTGCGGAATAAGCAGAGACTGGCGAAGGACGAGGTGACGATGCGCATCAGGAATGGTTCCAAGGTCGATGTGATCGCCGTCGGCACGCTGCCTCTACATTTACCTACGGGATTAGTTTTAAACCTCAATAATTGTTATTTAGTGCCAGCTTTGAGCATGAACATTGTATCAGGATCTCGTTTAATTCAAGATGGCTACTCATTTAAATCCGAGAATAATGGTTGTTCTATTTATATGAGAGATATGTTTTATGGTCATGCCCCGCTGGTGAATGGTTTATTCTTAATGAATCTCGAGCGTAATGTTACACATATTCATAGTGTGAATACCAAAAGATGTAAGGTTGATAATGATAGTCCCACATATTTGTGGCACTGCCGCCTTGGTCACATAGGTGTCAAACGCATGAAGAAGCTCCATGCAGATGGACTTTTGGAGTCTCTTGATTACGAATCATTTGACACGTGCGAACCATGCCTCATGGGTAAAATGACCAAGACTCTGTTCTCACGAACAATGGAGCGAGCAACCAACTTATTGGAAATCATACATACTGATGTGTGCGGTCCAATGAGTGTTGAGGCTCGCGGTGGCTATCATTATGTTCTCACCCTCACTGATGACTTGAGTAGATATGGGTATGTCTACTTAATGAAACACAAGTCTGAGATCTTTGAAAAGTTCAAGGAATTTCAGAGTGAGGTTGAGAATCAACGTGACAGAAAAATCAAGTTCTTGCGATCAGATCGTGGGGGAGAATACTTGAGTCACGAATTTGGCACACACTTAAGGAAATGTGGAATAGTTTTACAACTCACGCCACCTGGAACACCTCAGCGTAATGGTGTGTCCGAACGTCGTAATCGCACTCTATTGGATATGGTGTGATCTATGATGTCTCTTACCGATCTACCGCTATCATTTTGGGGCTATGCTTTAGAGACTGCCACATTCACTTTAAATAGGGCTCCGTCAAAATCCGTTGAGACGACACCGTATGAATTATGGTTTGGGAAGAAACCTAAGCTGTCGTTTCTAAAAGTTTGGGGATGTGATGCTTATGTCAAGAAACTTCAACCTGAAAAGCTCGAACCCAAGTCGGAAAAATGCGTCTTCATAGGATACCCTAAAGAAACTATTGGGTATACCTTCTACCTCAGATCCGAAGGCAAGATCTTTGTTGCCAAGAATGGATCCTTTCTAGAGAAAGAGTTTCTCTTGAAAGAAGTAAGTGGGAGGAAAGTAGAACTAGATGAAGTGTTGCCTCTTGAACCGAAGAGTGGCGCAGCTCAAGAAAATGTTCCTGAGGTGCCTGCACCGACTAGAGAGGAAGTTAATGATGATGATCATGAAACTTCAGATCAAGTTGCTACTGAACTTCGTAGGTCCACAAGGACACGTTCCGCACGAGAGTGGTACGGCAACCCTGTCCTGGAAATCATGTTGTTAGACAATGGTGAACCTTCGAACTATGAAGAAGCGATGGCGGGCCCAGATTCCGACAAATGGCTGGAAACCATGAAATCTGAGATAGGATCCATGTATGAAAACGAAGTATGGACTTTGACTGACTTGCCCGATGATCGGCGAGCCATAGAAAATAAATAGATCTTTAAGAAGAAGACAGACGTGGATGGTAATGTAACCATCTATAAAGCTCGGCTTGTCGCTAAGGGTTATCGACAAGTTCAAGGGGTTGACTACAATGAGACTTTCTCACCCATAGCGAAGCTGAAGTCCGTCCGAATCATGTTAGCAATTGCCGCATTCTATGATTATGAGATATGGAAAATGGACGTCAAAACGGCATACTTTAATGGTTTCCTTAAGGAAGAGTTGTATATGATGCAGCCGGAAGGTTTTGTCGATCCTAAGAATGCTGACAAGGTGTGCAAGCTCCAACGCTCGATCTATGGGCTGGTGCAAGCATCTCGGAGTTGGAACATTTGTTTTGATGAGATGATCAAAGCGTTTGGGTTTATGCAGACTTATGGAGAAGCCTACATTTACAAGAAAGTGAGTGGGAGCTCTGTAGCATTTCTCATATTGTATGTGGATGACATACTGTTGATGGGAAATGATATAGAATTCTTGGAAAGCATAAAGTCCTACTTGAACAAGTGTTTTTCAATGAAGGATCTTGGAGAAGCTGCTTACATATTAGGCATCAATATCTATAGAGATAGATCGAGACGCCTCATTGGTCTTCCACAGAGTACATACCTTGACAAGATATTGAAGAAGTTCAATATGGATCAGTCAAAGAAGGGGTTCTTGCCTGTATTGCAAGGTACGAGATTGAGCACGGCTCAATGCCCGACCACGACAGAAGATAGAGAAAATATGAGTGTCGTCCACTATGCCTCGTCTATCATGTATGCTATGATGTGTACCAGACCTGATGTAAACCTTGCCGTCGATTTGGTAGGAAGGTACCAAAGTAATCCCGGCATGGAACACTGGACAGCGGTCAAGAATATACTGAAGTACCTGAAGAGGACTAAGGATATGTTTCTCATTTATGGAGGTGATGAAGAGCTCGTCATAAATGGTTACATTGATGCTAGCTTCGACACAGATCCGGATGACTCTAAGTCATAAATCGGATATGTGTATATTTTGAATGGTGGGGCAGTAAGCTGGTGCAGTTGCAAGCAAAGCGTTGTGGCGGGATCTACATGTGAAGCGGAGTACATGGCAGCCTCGGAGGCAGCACAAGAAGCAATCTGGGTGAAGGAGTTCATTACCGACCTAGAAGTCATTCCCAATGCGTCGGGCCCGATGACTCTCTTCTGTGACAACACTGGAGCTATTGCCCTTGCCAAGGAGCCCAGGTCTCACAGGAAGACCAGGCATATCAAGCATCGCTTCAACTTCATTTGTGGAAGTGTTCAAAATGGAGACATAGATATTTGTAAAGTACATACGGACCTGAATGTGGCAGATCCGTTGACTAAACCTCTCCCTAGAGCAAAACATGATCAACACCAGGACTCTATGGGTGTTCGATTCATCACAATGTAACTAGACTATTGACTCTAGTGCAAGTGGGAGACTATTGGAAATATGCCCTAGAGGCAATAATAAAATGGTTATTATTATATTTCCTTGTTCATGATAATTTTCTATTGTTCATGCTATAATTGTGTTATCCGGAAATTGTAATACATGTGTGAATACATAGACCACAACACGTCCCTAGTGAGCCTCTAGTTGACTAGCTCGTTGATCAAAAGATAGTCATGGTTTCCTGACTATGGACATTGGATATCATTGATAACGGGATCACATCGTTAGGAGAATGGTGTGATGGACAAGACCCAATCCTAAGCATAGCTCAAAGATCGTGTAGTTCGTTTGCTAGAGCTTTTCCGAATGTCAAGTATCATTTCCTTAGACCATGAGATTGTGTAACTCCCGGATACCGTAGGAGTGCTTTGGGTGTGCCAAATGTCACAACGTAACTGGGTGACTATAAAGGTGCACTACGGGTATCTTCGAAAGTGTCTGTTGGGTTGGCACGTATCAAGACTGGGATTTGTCACTCTGTATGACGGAGAGGTATCTCTGGGCCTACTCGGTAATGCATCATCATAATGAGCTCAATGTGACCAAGTGGTTGATCACGGGATCATGCATTACGGTATGAGTAAAGTGACTTGCCGGTAACGAGATTGAACGAGGTATTGGGATACTGACGATCGAGTCTCGGGCAAGTAACATACCGATTGACAAAGGGAATTGTATATGGGATTGATTGAATCCTCGACATCGTGGTTCATCCGATGAGATCATCGAGGAGCATGTGGGAGCCAACATGGGTATCCAGATCCCGCTGTTGGTTATTGACCGGAGAGTCGTCTCGGTTATGTCTACGTGTCTCCCGAACCCGTAGGGTCTACACACTTAAGGTTCGGTAACGCTAGGGTTGTTGAGATATTAGTATACGGTAACCCGAAAGTTGTTCGGAGCCCTGGATGAGATCCCGGACGTCACGAGGAGTTCCGGAATGGTCCGGAGGTGAAGATTTATATATAGGAAGTCAAGTTTCGGCCATCGGGAAAGTTTCGAGGGTAATCGGTATTGTACCGGGACCACCGAAAGGGTCCCGGGGGTCCACCGGGTGGGGCCACCTATCCCGGAGGGCCCCTTGGGCCTCCCCCTGCGCCTAGGGTTGGAAACCCTAGGGGTGGGGGCGCCCCACTTGGCTTGGGGGGCAAGCCACCCCCCTTGGCCGCCGCCCCCCTTGGAGATCCCATCTCCTAGGGCCGGCGCCCCCCTAGGGGTCCTATATATAGTGGGGGGAGGGAGGGCGGCCGCACCCTAGCCCCTGGCGCCTCCCTCTCCCTCCCGTAACACCTCTCCCTCTCACTGAGTTTGGCGAAGCCCTACCGAGATCGCTGTTGCTTCCACCACCACGCCGTCGTGCTGCTAGATCTTCATCAACCTCTCCTTTCCCCTTGCTGGATCAAGTTGGAGGAGACGTCTTCCCAACCGTACGTGTGTTGAACACGGAGGTGCCGTCCGTTCGGCGCTAGGTCATCGGTGATTTGGATCACGACGAGTACGACTCCATCAACCCCATTCTCTTGAACGCTTCCGCTCGCGATCTACAAGGGTATGTAGATGCACTCCTTTCTCCCTCGTTGCTAGATGACTCCATAGATTGATCTTGGTGATGCGTAGAAAATTTTAAAATTCTGCTACGTTCCCCAACAGGCGGCGCATGAGTTTGGCCACGGTCCTCGTAGTGGATTGGAAACCTCGACCTGAACCTCTGACCTCGTCGTATCATCCTCTTGGCTCTGATTTGATCGATCAATGGCCCCGAGTGTAAATGTATAGATGTATCCTTTCCACTACCGTGATTTAATTGACTTTGGAAAGGATGAAGTGGGTGAGAAGTTGTTGTGGAGAAGGCAAGAGGTTGCGATTGGGAAGCAGGGGCAGCGCTACGATGAAAACAGAGAGGCCGCATGCCTTAAGAAGAAGCGTGCGATGTGGGGCCCTATGTAGAAAAACGATGTGGAATGGCCGAGAGGATAGAGAAAAAACTTGATGATGTGTCATATTTGTTGAGATGGATGGCTGAGTGGGACTTTGAGGTGGACACTTTGCATGTTGAGAGAATTGGGACCAACTTCTTAAGAATGTAAGATTAGTATTTCAGCAGAGACTCATAAATTGAACTTCTATTAGACCTTTAAGCTACATCCACCCATAACTTGAATAATGGAATATTCCTGGAATTGCAAATTTTGTGCAAATAGATTTAACATAAATTCATAACCAGTACGGCAGTACCTGGATGTCAGTAGCCTAGCCCGCGCGTGGAGCATATGTGTTGTACTGGTGAGCTTACTAGAGATCTCCTAAGTCTCATAGACTGCGAATTTAACAGTTGGTCTCATATGGGTGTGTTCCTTCAAAAATTATTTGTAGGACAACATCTTTCCTAAACATAGACAATAGAAACACATTAAGACATGTTATCAACATGCTTTACAGCTCTAAGAGTTTTGCATCTTCACATAAAGAGAGTTATAGGTTACTCTCCTCTATTAATAAATAGCTTGTTTTTTTAGATCCTAATTCACAGGATCTCTGATCACAAATGTTGGGTTACTGTTATGGCATAACACATATGGGTATCATCTTCATCAATGCATTATGTATCACAATTCGTCATAGTCCCTTTGTAACGGGATTTGGGAGGTTTCTGTCTGTTTGAATATATGTAACAATTATTACTATGGAGTTTCTCAATTTTTTGATAAACATCAAACGTCCCTTGACATGTCTTGAGGACTTCACATTATCCTTAAAATTCATATTGACAATACATGTTTGATTGTCAATTTATAAGAATATCCGACACTGGTTTATTAGCAACATGCAAGTCCATCATGCTCATGCAACCACTCTTCCTTAACACTGGTTGCATCTAAAGAGTAAGTTCCGACTCCATCTTTTGTCATAGATTTTAAAGTAGTCTAAAGCCTCATCAACATAGCAAAATCTAGTTGCATCATCAATAAATGTCATGAAATATCTCTTTTCATCTTTTGTCTACACACCATTCATCTCATACAGATCAGAATATATGAGTTATAGAGGTTCCTAGTTTCTCCTCGACTGCTATGCGAGACTTTCGAGATTGTTTTGATTGCATACAACTATGGCATATAAAACCTTGGCAATAGTATAATTTGAAATTAAACCCATGTTGTATAGACAAGACATTAAACCAAAATTAACATGAGATAAACGAGAGTGCCAAATACTCGCATCATCATTAGCACTGGTACAACGTTGGTTTACTAACTGCTTGTTGCGAAAATCCAGAAAAGAAAACTGGAACAAGCCTTCACACTCGTAGACTTTGCCTATAAATTATCCATATTTTAACACAACTATACTTTATTTGACTATAAACTACCTTAAACCCATCTCTATATAAAACGAAGTCGCTAACAAGATTCTTGATCATAGTAGAGGCATGTTAAACGTTCCTTACAGTACAAAAAAAAGACACATTCGTGATGATACACCTTTGTCACAATAGGTCACGTTTTCTCTTGCCCATATACATTCGTGATGGTTTTATGACAGATTCAAGATAGCCATACTTGTGTTGCCGGGAATGTGTTCTATGAAAATAATCACTTTTTCATCGCGTAAGTGACCACTTCCATGATGATAAATGGCGTGTCATAGAAGTTTTTGTCGAAGATAACCGACACGTGGTAGCCACCGTAATGGGTCACCGTTAAGCTATCGGGTGCGTGTTCTGGATCCGATGCCCCTTAACAGCCATGACCAATGACAATTTTTCACGTGTCAGCCTCTCATTTGCTAGTGAAGCCACGCGTCAAGTCGACCTCGTGACATGTGTCACACATCCAATGGACGAGATGCACCTATTGAAAGTCGACATGTGGCATGGCCCAAGCAGTGGTCCATTTATGTAAAAAGGCCCCAGTCTAAAGCCTGCTTAAGGCCCAAAATAACTTCAAACATAAACACGGAATTAAACATTTACGGTCAATGAAATCACAAACCAATCACCTGAATGGAACCATTCGATGTCCATCTTTTTTAGTGTACAACTTATCGCGAATCGAAGGACGGGTGTGTGGATTAGAAGATACTAGCGAACAAGATTAGGAGGGTGATATGCATATTAGAGTACACTGGTCACATGTAGATCTACTCATCTATGAATCTGTGAAACAGAAAACGTACAACACGAAAGTCGTGTCAAACAGCAAAGTAAAGCTACTCATCAAAGGAAATTTCTAATGGTCAAATGTGTGCCACAATTTTGTCAAAATTCATCCAAAAAGACTCCAGAACACAAAATTCAACATAAAGAGTGAAAGAAACTACGATCCGATCGCCCGAATAGAATCAGAACAACGAGGTGCATCCTTTTCGTGCACCGCTTATCTCGAATCAAAGCACAGTTGTGTAGAAGGAATAAAGGAGATTAAGTAGGTGAATAGAGAAAACCACCTGCAAACCACCTATAACCATGTACCATCAGAGCTACCCACGTGCACTGGAGAACATCGCTCGGGCCCGGCTTGCTGAAAACGGTTGATCCAGCCGTTTCCACTGAGACAGGCTCGGAGATGGTTTGAGAAGCGTGTCGTGCAAACCCGATAGTGTTTGCATTGAACAATGAAAAAAGTTGCATCCAGCGTGCCTGACTGAGGGTTACGCAGGTAGCCAAATGCCTCCTATATCTCACTTAAACGCGAGATAGAAGCTAGTTTTGCCTTAAGCAGGCATGTGGTGGGCCGACCAGTAGTGTCAGGTTCGTTCTTTTTTATATTTTATTTTTTAATTATTTTAAATTTAAAAAATATAATAAAATATATTATATATTTCGAAAAAATAATAACCTTATATTTTTATCGAGCATTTAAAATGATGTTAACGCAGTGCGAAAAACAATTTGTGCAAAGTTATTAAAAAATCATAGTATTCAAAACAAATGTTTTGACATTTAAAAAATGTACATGTGTTTCTAAAAGATTGTGACATATTTAAAAAAATATACTCCCTCCGTTCCTAAATAATTGTCTTTCTAGACATTTTAAATGGCTACCACATACGGATGTATGTAGACATATTTTAGAGTGTAGATTCACTCATTTTGCTCCATATGTAGTCACTTGTTGAAATATCTAGAAAGACAAATATTTAGGAACGGAGGGAGTACAATGTAAAAAAGTATTTCCTAATTCAGAAAAAAATATCCGTCCCATTGGAAAAAAGTTTGTGATTTTAGAAACTATTTACGCATTTCAAAAATACGTTCTTGAAAATTTGAAAGGAATTTTTATATAATGTAAAAAATGTACGTGCAGTTTGAAAAAATGTTTTGCATCGTTCAAAAATAATATTCATGACATTAAAAAAAGGTCACGTATTTCAGGAGAAAAGGTGATGGGCACGAAGAGTTTGGCAAGGTCGTGGCCAAGCTGTCAAGTTTGGCAAACAAGCCATGGTACTTGGACAGAGATGTGAGCAAGCATATGACCAGGGATGTTGAGAAGTTTTTCGAACTGGACTGAAGAATCACTGGAAATGGTTCAGTGGTGGGCATTGAGGGGCGTGGCTCAGTCCTCTTTGTCGCCCACAATGAAGAGCACTGGCTTCCGACAGATGTTTACTTCATTCCGAAGTTGAGTAGCAATATCATCAGTTTGGGGCAACTAGATGAATTTATCTGCAAGTACTCAGTGGACGAGGGGCTGATGACAGTACTGGACAAAGAGCGCAAGGTGCTGGCGAAAGTAAGAAGGGCATTGACAGACTGTACATACTGAACATTGAACAGTCTGCCCACTGTCGAAAGTTTCAGAAACTCCTTTGGTTATGGCATGCTCGTTTTGCAGTTGCACACAAAAGCTTTCATGCTCTACTGAAGGAAATCATGGAATCCGACTATGGTTGACATGGCAAAAAGTCTACTAAAGAGCAAGGGTCAGCCTGGACAGTTTTGGGGTGAAGTCAGTAGTGTCCACTGCAGTTTATCTGTTGAATCGTGCACCGACGAATTGAGCACTTGCACACGTTTGGCTGCATCGGACACATGAAGGAAGTTGGTGGTCACCTCACAAACAAAACTAGCCGACCAAAGTTCAGAGATGGCACTGATCGGGTATGAGCCAGACAGTAAGGCCTATAGGATGTTGGATCCTTGTGCAAAGAAATTGTGTGTCTCGAGATGTTGTGTTGGAAGAAGATAGACGCTGAGAATGAGCGTCGGGCGAAGTAGAGCAGAGGAACCCACATCTGTTGAAGTGGCAGGTAAAGAAGTGCCATGGAGAGAAGATATGGACAGACATCAGCTTGTTTAAGAGTAATGAAACTTGGGAGATCACTGATATGCCAAAGGGACACAAAGCAATTCGTTTGAAATGGATTTTACAAACTGAAGAAAGATCCCGGTGGCACATATATGCATAAACAAGAAATTGCAATATACTCTGATTGCCCATCTTCATATGTACTACTCAGATCACTCACGCCGAGTTCTCTTCTAGGTAGTACTTTCCATTTACAACTCTTGAGTCAGCTAATTAAAACTTTTGGAAAGTCTCAGACGGCACCGTGGAAAAAAGTCAAAATTGCTACACTCAGGGGAGGTATCTGAACATTTCTCTACTACACAGTCCAGCCTAGCTAGCTTAGCTACATGGGACCAAACAGTGAAGAAACGGATCTGAGCAGAGAGACGAAACGAATCAAGAATCTTTGGACGTAAGGATGAGTACCATCCCAGCTGCCAAAACTGCCGATCTTCCTCGTCGTTCGACGACCGGACTCCGCCGCGTCCTGCTCGCTGAGCTCGGCCATCTTCTCGGAGTGATCGCTGATGATGCTGGCTGCGCGGGCGTCCTCGGGGAGCACGATCTGGTACCCGTCCTTGAGCGCGTCCATGCCGTCCCCGTCGAGCAGCAGCTGCCAGAAGGCGCCGCCGACGAGCGGCCCGCCCCGGGACGCCGACTCGTAGATGGCGTCGAGCACCGTGCCGAGGAAGCGGTCCCTCCTCTGCGTGGCGGACGTGGCGTTCTCGCCGCCCTCCTCCCAGAGGAACTTGCCGTACTCGGTGACGAGGAGCGGCTTGCGGAGGTGGCGGTGGGTGTCACTGACATGCGACGCCGTCCAGTTGCGGAAGAAGCGCGCCTGCTGGTCGGCGGTGGAGCCCCAGAGCCAGACGTCCGGGTAGAGGTGGATGGTGGCGAAGTCGATCCCGGCGGCCTGGTGCGTGGCCACGAAGTTGGTGCCGTAGTAGATGCCCCACGGGTTGAGCTCCTTGCTCTCGTGCGCGCCGTCGCCGTAGAAGCCCTCCAGCCCCGCCGTGACCAGGTGGGCGGCGTCGATGGCCTTGAGGTACGGCGCCATCTCCTCCACCCACGCCTGCACCATGGCGCCCGTGGGGTCGGCGCCGCACCGGGGCTCGTTCATCAGCTCCCACCCGAAGATGGCCGGGTCGTCCCGGTACGCCACGCCGCTCACCGTGTTCACCCTCGTCAGCACCGTCTGTGTCACACGTACGTAGAGAAGAGACATCAATACTTATTTGGATTTAGATCACCGACGTGACAACGTGCTAACTGACACGTACGTACTTATATGGCACGTGTGGTGATGAATGAACTGGTGATTACCTTGACGTGGTTCTTGTAGTAGGACTTGACGAGGGTGTTGTCGAAGAAGTCGTCGGCGGAGGTGAGGTTGTGAGCGCCGGCGCCGGCGGCGACGTCCTCCCTCGCCCACTGGACGTACTGGCGCTTGCCGCCGAAGTCGTCGAAGTTGTTGGTAAGACAGAGGAGGAGGTATATCCCATGCCGCCTCGCCTCGGCGACGACGAAGTCCAGACCCTGCATGCGAAAAGCCCACACACAAGCTGTCATTTTGCACCGAGCAAGCTAGCCTCGCACCACCTGTCGGCACCTAACGTCGGCATCGAGGCCGACAGACGGATTGAACGGTGGCCTAGCTTACCTGGAACATGTCCTCGTGGTAGACGCTCGGCGAGGACTGCAGCGGGCGGTCGCCGCCGTCGCTGAATGCCCAGGTGCGCGCGAGGTTGAGGCCGTGCGCCGCCGCCTGCCGGAACGCCGACACCACCCCGCCCCGCCGCGACGGGTCGGACGCCATCTCCATGAGCCAGTAGGCGTTGAACCCGCTGAGGTACACCGTCCGGTCGCCGTCCCCCGCCACGAAGCGCGTGCCGTCCGTCCGCACCATGCCGCCGCCGTCCCCTCCGGCCGCGGCGGCATGCCACGGCACGACGACGAGGACAGCCAGGACGAAAAGGCCGACCACGAGATCAGCCGGCGGCCGTGGCCTCATCGCCGGACGTACGTATGGCCGCAGCCGCCGCGCGCTAGCTAATGGAGCTTTGGTGTGCACGCCCCTTTGGCAGCAGACAGAGCGCGCTGACGCGTACGTGCAGTGCGAGCTAGCTTGCCTAATTTGGCGCCAACTTAACCGGTGCTGGGCCGGCAGGCGTAGTAATAGAGCACGGCCGGTGCGAGGCAGAGCTCAGGCCTGGAACACGCAGGCACCTCATCACTTTCTACGTGGACAAACACGTCGACGCGCGGATCATCCCACCGGTGGATCCACGAAAGCGACTGCTGTGTTTGAATAGCATTGTGCTCGGTGTATGTACTCAGGCCATTGTTGTCTTCGAATTGAGCTTGGTGTTAGAGACACGCTGACGCCGGCGGCCGAACTGGAGCGCTTGCCATTTGACGTGTAGGCAAGGCAGGCGTAGCGGCCGTGGGGCCCACCTCCCAGAGAAGGGGAACTTGGATCTGTTTTCCAAACGCTCCGCTCCACCACAACGAGCCACCAGAGCTTGTGGTGCCTGGCTAGCCGGTCCCGTCACGTGATAAAATCGGCCGGCTTGGATCAACGGTCAAGATTAACTGTAAAAAATGTCGATGGAAAGTGAGTAGAAGAGCAGAGACGCACGTGTATATACCGAGCGTATGCGTATGCAACGAGCCACGAGGGGAGTGCATGTGTGCGTTCATAGGAATGAGTGTATGCGCGTGTATATAAGCGCTTGTGTCTGTACTGATGCTCAAAAAAGTGTCGGCTGTCAACTCGACGTCAACGTTCGCGCGTCAGCGCGTGGTCCGCGGAGATGACCTACGTACAGGGTACAGACTACAGTGAGTGCTCTACACTTGTGTTGGTCTCGACCGAGCTGGACCAGGAGTATCAAGCTTTCGACATAACATACAGGTTTAGTTATGTGATGTGTTCTCAAGAGGGGTTTGATACGTAGAATTGGTGACGGAACAACTACGGAAGTATGGCATGACAACTGGATACAAGGAAGCAACACCTTCAAACCTGTATGCAATATGGGTAGTGATCCCATACATCTTGTATCTGATCTGATGACGGAGGAGGGCGAGTGGAATGATGAAATTATCGAGAGAACCTTCATTGCCCCGGATGCAAATGCTATCATGAACATGCCAAGGCCGCGGGTAGCTATACCTGATTTTTGGGCATGGGGCTATGAGAGGTCCGGGATCTTCACGGTTCGATCAGCGTACAGAATGTTGATGGGAGATCGGGAAGAGGTTTTGAACCAGGTTGGCAGCTCCTCCCAAGGGGAGGAGGTGTGGAAATCATTATGGAGGCTGAAGGTCCAGCCCAAGATACGAATTTTCTGGTGGCGGGTCCTTAAAGGATTCCTGCCGGCGAAGGAAGAGTTATACCGAAGACATATAGGGGAAGATTATACTTGCCCAATGTGCGGCAATAAGGAGGAATCGCTGTTTCACTCTCTGGTTACATGCAATCATGCCAAACTGTTTTGGATAGAGGCAGAAGATTTCTTCGAGT
Source organism: Triticum dicoccoides (assembly GCF_002162155.2). NCBI lineage: Eukaryota > Viridiplantae > Streptophyta > Magnoliopsida > Poales > Poaceae > Triticum > Triticum dicoccoides. Next base: position 641,453,986 of record NC_041386.1, read on the forward strand.
TCAAGATACCAAAACTACATCCAGCGACGTGGTCGCGGGATTTGCTTGATCCCAGTTTCATTGGGAGAGACCGGGCGGCTGTCATTATATCAGTCATGTGGGCAATCTGGTCAAGCAGGAACAAATACACCCATGAGGAAGTCAAATATCAGCCCGGGAGATCGATGGTCCTAGTGAAGGAACTCATCCAAGCTGTGTACATCCCGCCCAATACAGAGGGGAGGTGTATTACGAAGGAGAGATGGAAGCCACCAGGAGCTGGTTGGTTGAAGATCAATACGGACGCTGCGCTGGATGGAAACGGGGTTTCCTCAGCGATCGGACTAGTGGCACGGGGCCATGATGGAGAATTGAAGCTCGCGAGAGGCCGCAAGCTGCCCGGGGTTACGGACCCGTATTGTGCAGAGCTGCTAGCTGTGAGGGAGGCTGTGCGTCTGGCTATGGAGAAGGGCTGGACGCGGGTGATCGTCGAGACGGACTGCAAGACTGTTATAAACGAGTATATGGCAATGGAGTGCAGGTCGACGGGTAGCCCAATCATCAGCGAGATCAAATCCTATCTCCAACACTTTCAGGGGTTGCAACTAAAATTTGCTAGCAGAGATGCCAATGAGGTTGCTCACTGGTGCGCCAGAGAGAGTCTGGATAGTGCTTCGATTGTAAACTTTTTTGATGTTTTCCCTGCTTCATTGATTGCCCTAGCGCAATTGGATGTAAACCGTCTTATTAATGAATAAAGGCCTTGAGGGCGGTTCTAAAAAAAAAGTTATGTGATGTGTTGCATGCTGGTGTGGTTAAACCACCGTCATACCATGTGTTGCATGCTGATGTGTTGCATGCTGCGCACGTGCAATACTAGTGCGGTTAAACCACCGTCACAACTCACAACGCATCGATCACCATGCCGATCTGAGGTTTCGTTTTTTTTTTTTTTTTGAAAGGCGATCTGAGGTTTCGTTGGTCTCATCGAAGGCCTCGTCCTGTGTCCAGACTCCAGAGCGTGTGCCGTTTGACGCGTAGCTGCACATAGAAGTTTCACGGGGCCCACATACGGGAAGAGAAGAAAGAAGCAATTGTTCCACTCCAGGTTTTCGCCTTGGGACCATGCAAAGAAAAAAAAAGGTTTTCGCCTTGGGATAGATCCCATGCACCAGACACAGTAGCCGGGTGCATGTAAAAACTGTCGACGGAGAGGGAGAGAGACGAGTTGTGCACCACCGTTCGTGCTGACCCGTCACCACGTGGCGGTATAGGAAGCGCGCTGTGTACGCCGCAGTGGCTCGTCCGTCGGCCGACCAGAGACAACGCCGACGCCGATCGACGTTGACGTATATATATGGCCGACTTATAAAGCGCACTGACATATTGACTGGTCTAAGCACCTACTGTTCGTCAGTTGCCGGAGAATCTAATTTGCGTCGTCGGTCGATTTTATGCGAATTAAGCAGACCAGCTCCGATAGCTCCTCCAAAAACCTTCTCTAAAGGTCATTTTATGGGACGATCGCACAATTTATGTGAAGTTGTCTAGCACCTACGTTTCTCAGTTTTCACAAATATCTTACCATAAAATTATTTTTCTCTATTTTTGGTTACAAAAAGCCTAGCTAATAGCCTGCTGCCCGCAACGAGGTGTCGCGGGTGGGCATGCGGCACGCTGAAGGAACTCGCTAGAGCGGCGGTGGTCGGCAGTGCTAGTGGTGGCATGGCGGCAGCCGAAGGAGGAAGAAGAGGCGTGACGGTGGGGAGGCTCACCGACGGGCGGCATCGTCAACAGCTGCCGGCATAGCTGGGGTGCGGCGCACGAGGCACATCACGAGAGAGCTCCTCTCCTAACGACGTGGCGTGAAACTTCAGGCGGTGCTGGTGGTGGCATGGCAACGGTGGCTGGCTGTGCTGGTGGTGGCGGGCCGACGGTGCTGTTGGGTGGTGTGGTAGCGCGGCGTGGCGGCGGCATGAGGGTATCTGGGTGTGTAAGTTCAAGCGGTTTTAACCCACCAAAATTACACGGGAAGATCATCATACCGTAACCATGAGGAGAATTGGGGGAAATTACACGGGATCCCGTAAAATCAATCTGGATTTATGGGAGCTTTTAGGGGGCTATTTTGGCCTCAACTTCGGGTAAACAATATTATTTTTTACAGATAGGGGAGCTATTGGAGTTTATCTAAGACATTGACAAGGGCGTCACGTCGAGTGGCGGCGAAGCTTGGGGACGTCTCACGAGACCAAGCTAGGAGTGACGCGAAGCCGACACGGGGCGGCAGTCTGAACGATGAAGCGCCACCATCCGCTCGACAACTCACATGTGCCATCACGAGGTAGCCAAGACAACCGCGATGAGCAACCACCAAGGGGTGGGGGAAAGGGCACCTCCTTCCACTCCCAGCCTGGCATTAGCCACCAAGTCACGACGGTCTGGCAATGAAGCACCAATACATGCTTCCCCATCAAGTCCCAGTGGACTAGAGGAACGACTTAGTGACTATCGACAGCCATCGACAAGCAAGCCCTGACCATAGCCCTCTTGCCTAGGCCTAGGCAAGCCCGCACGACGCCACACCTGTGGTCTTCGCGATGATCCGCCCAACGGTGCCATAGCTACTCCTGGATACGCCTTGCCCACCACCACCGCTCGCGCAGCTCTTAGCCCACGACGGCCATTGTCGTTGAACGCCCAATTTTGGGGAAACCCGCATCACCGACATGACCACTGCCCACGCGCACCACCCTCATGCCAATACGCTACCATCGCCAGCCACCACCACCCGCGCGGACCACCCCCTGCCAATATGCTACCATCGCCAGCCACCACTAGCATCGCCAGCCACCTCACGAGACGCAAACTGCGGCCAACAAGGGAATGGGACGGGGCCGAGACCGGCGGTGGCTAGGGTTAGCCCCTCGTCGCTCGGGCGAGGGGGGGGGGGGTGTTCTGGCTCTGTGTCAGTCCCGACCTATTACGTCTAACAAACACCACTACTTTATGATACTTTTCCCTGCAAGAGGTCTCCCGTTGACGACCACACTTAATTTTGTCAAGTTGATAGACCTCGCTAATTCAGCCATACATAGAAATGACTGCTTTTTTTGAGAGAGAAAGCCGTCATAGCGATTTATATTTCATACGCAAAAATCGATATATCGTTTGTTAAAGATGACTGTTTTCTAGTATGTGGCTAGTTGTCATTCATTTTATGCTTTTCACATGATGTCAGGGATCACATCACACGTGTAACACGTGCCGAGTTGATTAATTGGGAAGATCCAACTCCTCCTCCTCATCTAATAATTACGAATAGCAGTCGCTGTGTAAATAATGGACCGTGTCAAGCCGGCACAAGAAAACACAGAGAGTAACTTTTTGCTTGCGAGGAGGATAACTGCACCTGGTTTTGTGCTTCGTGTTGGCAACCCATCCAACTGATCACACCAGCAACAGCAAAGCCCCAAAGCTGGACACGTCGGCGATATACTAGGGCCGCGTTCGGTAGTCATCCGCGGAGCGGAGCGCGCGGAGCAGGCTTCAAGCGACTCCGCAAATTATAGCTTTAATCAGCTGGATTGCCGCTCCGCTCCGGCCTAGCTTACCTGTGCTTGAGATGAGGTAAACAGAGAGCCTTTTTCTAAAATTTGCATCGTGAACCGTTTAACTTGGTAAAACTCTGTCTAACTGAAGAAACTAATGTTTCACCAGCGTGGGACGCAGTAACATCGAGATGATGGGAGAGTAAATCATCAGCCCCTGCGTACAGCGCTCTGCCTTTTTGCCAAGTTGCGACTTCACCGTCCAGTGGCCGGCCGTGTTTTGACTTTGAGGTTAACTTGTGGAGGAGGAGAAGTGTGTGCTGATATGCTTGCCATTTTGTTACGTTTGCTCGACAGCCGACAGGGTAAATATAAAACAAGCCAAACAAGCTTCCTCTGCACGAACTCCCTTGATGCGCAACAGAAAGTGCAGCAACCCGATCGATCGAGATAGTCTTAAATTTGATCGCTTTCGGTGTTGCATCTGCGGAGATCCCTGAAAAGAGCTGTGAAACGAACCCTGATCGAACACGATGGACTGATGGTAGCACGGGACAGAGACACCCGCACTCCTGTCGCTCGATGTGAACTTCTCTACTACTGCATACAGTGTCCGAGACGGCATCTGTCTTAACTGAGTGATCGCTGGGTTCATTCCCAGAGCAGCACGGTTCTTTCCGTTCAGGACGCATTCGCCATGGACGCCCAGGAAGGATCATGCTTGGCTCCAGAGCTGTCTACTGATGGATGGCCTGGCCTGGCCGGACACATCTCCAGCCTCTTTTCGCCTGGACCGCTCGTGTCAGGACATGTAGACATGGTGACATAGCTCAGCTTTGGTCACTTCAGATGCGTCTCACTCACTCTGATCAACTCATGTTCTTTCACCTCCTTCTTTCTTTGGGATGAACTGTCAGTGTCGACAGAACTTCCTTCTTTGAGAAACTGAAGACAAAGTCTTGTGATCAGCTCCCTTTGGCCTTGCGGTGCGAGGTCAGCTGAGTGCAAGATGACGGCTCTATCGATGGAGTGAATTTTGAGCAGTGAATCCAGGCATGCGTTGGCATCATCACGTCTGATTACTGTGCCTGATGAAAACAAAGATTGATCACCGTGGGGCCTCGGAAGGTTGGATGATGAGTTGAATCAAGTTAATGCAGGTCGGTAGCTGACATGTTCGTCTCCTCCTCGATCCTTCTCCGCCTCATCCAATCCAGCAGCAACACCACGAGAAACTGAAACAAATCACACTGAAAACGACGGCACGTGGAAATAAATACCGAATTAATCGGCAATGTTCATGATGCAAAAATCAATCCCTTTCCGACTTTTTTTCTGATTTGTTTTCCACCTCATCTTTTACAATAATAATCCGATCAACAGGGTAACCGGTGAATGCATGAAAATGTAGGTTCTGATTTTTAACAACAGTTTGCATGAAATGTGCACCGCCATCTGTTAATAAAAGTTCCTCGCATGTTGTTCAACCTTGTAAAACAAATCTCGATGGTTCTTCCCATTTGGTCGTGGTTGCTTTTGTCGTGTCGCGGCGCCCGTGCACCAATATACTTTCTCCGTATCAAAATATAAGATGTTTTTGCAGTTTAAAATTAAACTGCAGCGTGCATTTTGTAGCACTCCTTTTCCCACAGGTGCATAGCCATCTGTAAGATAGATACCACAATATGATTGACACCGATCAAGATAAGAAAACGAAGAAACAGGGGACGGTGCAGAGACAATCAGATTGATGCTGTCTTCATTTTTTTGCCACAGATGATGCCTCCCTGCAATCAGCACGTTTATGCCAAGCTATCAGTGTGTTGCTCTGCAAGACTAAAACTTCAGCGTCACCATAATTACCGCTCTAATAATGGTTGGATGTTGCCAGGTTTTTATAGGACTACGAAATAATCCTAAGAAACAAGTCCCTCCAATCAGACAACCCATTCAGAGGAAAAGAAAACTTAAAATTAAGAAACGTGCCCATGTGTTTTTTTGTTGTCTTTTTACTAAGAACATGGCCCAATTAAAAAAAAAAAACCATTCCTCTCCAAACCCTGCGCACCATGTTGCCACCTCTATGTAGTTTGCTCCTTCGACTTTGTCTTCATCATATCGATGTAGCCTTTGGTGCTTGCGTGAAGCATGTCTCAAATAATGGAGGTTTGGCTCTTAAATTTTCAGCTCTTCCGGTAGTGATGGTTTCTTCTACGGGGCGCTGGTTCGGCAGGACTGTCGCCTACTCGCCCTAATGACTTCCCGTCCACGATCAATACGGTGGTGCACCATCTTTTCGTTGTGTATAGGATGAAGTCGGTCGAACCCTGGGATTTTAACATAACCTTTTTTATTATTACTAGCAAAAGGGCCCGTGCGTTGCAACGGAAGAGAAAACATAACACACACTCTTAACCCAACAACCATCACTCAAGACCATAATAGGTCCATCTCTTTTATTTTTGCGAGGCATCATATTTGTGTTGCCGCTTATTCTCCTTCTCACCCTCGCCGGCGATGGCCTCGGTGTTCATACAAAACAAAACAAAAATGTGTTTGAATATGGTTAAGGCGTCTCTCTCTCTCTCTCTCACTCTCGCGATGAGAAATCTGTCGTTTTCCCCTATGACATTTTTCCGAGGTATGCATGTGTAGTTATCGATGTTTACTTTTCCTTATATTGTTATAGTGGGCTTTTTATTTCCAATCCGGATCATCGCCGGTACGAAAGGAAAACGGATCTTACGCTATAAATTATAAGTTTGCTCCCAAAACCATATTTTAAAAATATTTAACAGGTAAATTAACATCATATTTAGATTTCACACATTTTTTCTAATAAAATTTTATATATAATATGTTAAAATCGAAGTTACGGTTTAAAAGATATGGATAATTTAGAAAATCACTTGTTTGACTTAAATATATTTCAAAATAATATTTAAAAATACTTAACAGGTAAAAATAATCTCATATTCATATTTTACATGTTTTTTAATCAAATTTCATATATAACATATTCAAATCGGAGTTACCGTTTAAAAGATATGGATGATTTAAAAAAACATTGTTTGACTTAAATATGATCCGTGGATGAATTACCTAAAACATCAGGGGTTTTAAAAAAATATAAAATAACGGTTCGGTTGTGACTTAAATCCGGACTGCAGGTTGATTTCAAAAAAACATAGAGACTTTTGTGTATAATATGGAAAACGTTTCGTTTTAACTTAAAACAGGACCGCCGGTTAATTTCACTGAAATAAAGGAACTTTTCTGAAAAATGTCATGACGAAAGAAAGAAATCCAATTTGCTTCATTATTAAGTAAAGAGGTAAAGATAAAGATTTACATGGGCATTTGCACTGCTATTTTTAATAGATTTGAGAGCTTTCCCAAAGAAAACAATCTTATAAAATATCACAAAATACTGTTTGAAACAAGAAGACAAATGTAAACCGAGCGTAGCTCAGATGATTAGAATCCTTGTAGTGGAACCAATCCACTAAGATTTATGTCCTAAACTTGACACCGATGCTCACTTTTTTCTGAATTTGTTTTAGATTTTCCAACTATATTCGTTGAGTGGGAGGAGACGTTCTTGTCGACTACAAAACGTCGGTGGTGACTTCGTAAATCTCAAGTCTCGATGGTACGAATAGCGTAGTCGGAGGATGTGTGGAGGTGTGTCTCTGTCGGATCTCATGGGATTTGGTCGGTGCTGATCTTCGGTGAATCTATCCGGATCCAGTTTTTGTTCGTCCTCGTTCATGTGGTTCCAGGTTTGATCTTTCCAATCTACAACTCTTTTCATCGGTGATGATTGCTGCTTTGGTGCGCTAGTCCTTTGGGACCTTAGCATGACGACTTTCCGACTGTTTACTACAATAAGGTTTGCCCGTCTCCGGAGATGAAGGGGTGATGACGGCGGCACGCCTTCGGCTCGCTCCAGTGTGCTTGTAGTCGTCGCTAGGAGGTCCATAGATTTGGCTGTAATTTTTATTACCTCTTGTGTTCTCTGTACTACCATGATTGATGAATAGATTAAAAAATTTCTCTTGACAAAAAAAGTATACGCTGTTAAAAGAACACGAACACGAACAACAAGACAAGTGATAGAATCCACTGCACAGACACGTGCACGGCCCACCCGAATCAGGCACCGTCTCAAACTAGTCGGGGCCTCGGGGGTAAAATCAGGCCCACTCCCTCCTCGCTCGAAAAATCCAACTCGCTCGAATCGAAACCTATGGTTAGGATTCGCCGAGCCGCCGTCTCGCCGTCGGCGCCATGTACAACGGCATCGGGCTGCAGAGCGCGCGCGGGTCCGGCACGAATGGGCACGTCCAGACGAACAAGTTCTTCATCCAGCCCCGGACCGGCGGCCCGCCGCCCAAAGCGCCGCTCCACAGCCACGACGACGGCGCCGGTGGGATGCGGAAGCCGAACAAGGAGATCCTGGAGCACGACCGGAGGCGGCAGGTGGAGCTGCGGCTGGTCGAGCTGAGGGACGCCCTCGAGGAGCAGGGCTACACGGAAGCCGAGATCGAGGAGCGCCTCGAGGAGGCGCGCAAGCAAGCCGAACTGGAGGCTGCCGGCGGCGGCGCCGCGGGTGCAGCACCGCGTCCAGGCGAAGGGTATGGATCTAAGAATTGCTCATATACCAGTTTTGTAATGTGAAACTGTTGGATAAGGAGGCCAGTGACAGATTTTTGACAAATACATTCATGTGCAAGTTTTGAATCTGATCTCTTCATTTGCTGTTGGAGGATATTCACATTGAAAACATAATTGTTTCCTGAATTTTGGCTCAGTATCACAATTTATAGCTTATGCTGTTCGTAGTGAAGAAGCATAATCTTGGTTTCCTGTATTGTTATTTTACAGTTCATGTGTGCAGTTTATCTTCTGTTAGGTAGATTGGCAATAGTTTCTGACAAGAAGGTAAACTCTTCTCAGGTTCACGGGCACGCAGAGCCACCATGTCGCAGCACGCAAGGAGAAGAAGCTCGAGGCGATGAGGGCTGCTCTTGGGCTAGATGATGAGGTTGGACAGAAGAAGAGTTCTCAAGTAGACAGTGATCCGGAGTCTGGGGAGCTTGTATCTGGGAAGGCTGGATTCTGAAGAGTATGTTGGACATTGATGTTCAGAACGACAGGAAGGCTTTCAAGTTTCAAGGATGGTAAAAAGCATAGAGAAGGAAAAAAGGGAATGACAACAGCACAAGTTCTAGGAAGAGTAAGCATGGGTATGATTCAGAAGATGATTCTGAGACTGGCCATGATGATGAGAAAAGGGGGAAAGAAACACATGAAGAAATCCTTCTTAGATGGAGATGTTGATCCTGTGATTGTTCATAAGAAGGCAACTATGTAAGCTATGTATATCTAACCAGTGCTTTTAATTGTTGGAGATGAACCTTGCTAAAACTTGGCTTGATGCTCATTTCAGAAGGGTGTGTTTTGCCTTTTGCTGTCGGGAAATTTGATCATTTGCCAGGGACTTATCATTTGCAACCCTTTACTTGGGATTACTTGATTAGCCCCCATTTTACCTGGAATTGTTGATCATTTGCCCTATTCATCAATTTACTGATTACTTAATTTTTTAATCCACATAGTACATTTGGCACCTTTTGCAATTCCTCCCCGCTCGTATCTATTTGCTGCAGATGATGCACAGATATCATGATATGATTGACAGAGACCAAGAGGACGGTGCGGATTGATGTTATCTTCATTTATATTTGTGACAGTGCCTCCTTGCAACCAGCACGTTTATGCAAGCTATCAGCGTGTTGCTCTGAAAGACTGAAACTTCGGCGTCACCATAATTACTGCTCTAATAATGCTTGGTTGCCGTCAGCGTAGTCTAGGGACCAATCAGTGTATCCCAATTATCAGCTACCAAAATGATATACATCATGTATATATCTAGTTTCAGGTAACAAGCATAGATGAATTACTGTGTGATTGGAATTCTGTACTCAGTATTTGACATGCCAATAACAAAGAGGTTTACAGATATCGCACCTGTTTCTGTTCTCTCTTCCAACTAGCAGTACTAAACTATTAAATCTGCTTAAGTGCATGATTCTTCTCAGTTATTTTGCCCAAGCTCGCAGACTGAATACTCCATTTCCAAGTGTTGGTTTACAAGGTTGCATGGGCAGAAGCCAAAGTGCAGAAATAGACAGAAAATGAATCTTCCATTTGCAACGCTGATTCAATGTTGATACAAAGATCAGATAACATTAAAGAGGGGCCATGTCTGCAGAGCGACTCCAATGACTACAGAAAGAATTGTTCAAACAGACGGGAAAAAAGAGAGAATATTACATGCGACCCTGGAAATATCAACAGGAAAATTCAGAACTCAAGCCCATTCTCTCTAGCAGCATCGGCTAGAGCTTTGATGCGGCCATGGTAGAGGAAACCCCCTCGGTCAAAGACCACTTTGGTGATTCCTTTCTCCAAGCAGGACTTGGCTATCACTTCACCAATCTTTTGTGCCACTTCCTGGAAACCAAGCACCACAACATTGAACTATCATCAGAAACTAAGCAGTGCCTTTGAGTAACAAACAATTACAGATGCAAGTTTTAGTTTGTTGATTGCAATACACCAAAAACAAATGTCCTCAGAGCATCATGGGCCTCTACAGACTTGTAGAACATTGATGTTATTAGTGTATCGCACAAAAGCAAGTTCTGTCACTGAAAACCTAGATGTCTAAAACCAGCAGAAGCAACCATACAAGTTAGAAGCATCTTTTATTTTCTGAAAACAGAGCACAGACCTCTACAAGTTCTCTTGAGATACATCAGTACAATGTTCCCTCAAATATCCAAGTTCCAATAGTCTATCTAGAAGCTACTGCCTTGCCAATATGGCTCCACTCATCTCCACCTAGTGTAGGCTTCAACTTGGTGGATATAAGAACTAAGAATGGCCGTTTGATTTGACTGAAAAATGTCACAATGCCAGCAATTGTACAATTATCTATAGCAAATGTTGAATTACCCACATATAAATAGGAAACAAGTTTGGTCATTTTGGGAATGTACAATGATAAATCTAAAATTCTGCTTAGACTCCTAGTGACAATTCTATTATAAACAAAAAATATATAGGGGAGTATAACAGACAGTGAGTTTGACAGCAATTCCTTACTGAAACCAATTTCTTTTCCAAAGGTTCAGCCAGTTAAAATGGTATACAGTACTGTACAGTCTTATTTATACGAAAGGGAACATAGAACCGCAAAACAAGTTGATATTATGTTGCGGCCATATTAGCTTAATATGAATGAAAATACAACTCAAAACCAACTTACAGTTGTTGGCCCAGCAGAGTACTCAAGCTCCTTTGAAAGAGCTTTGTGCATTGTTGAGGCAGAAGCCAGAGTGCATGACTTTGTATCGTCGATCACCTGAGCATACAAATGCTTGTTTGAGCGGAAAACGCTCAGTCTTGGCCTCTCTGTGGTGCCACTCACCTGAAAGGGAAAATGTGTAATGACCATATCAGTCCTGATTCCATTGACAATAATATAAGCTTATACAGTGTAAACATCACACCATTCGTCACCCATTGAACCATCCTTCTATCTTGGTTGGTGTGGAAAAGTTTTCCGATGCATATAATTTTTGTGTCCAATCACTCGATTTGTGTGCCTAGATTGCATCTAGTGCAACATTAAGTTAACCATCTCTCTTCTACATCACCAACCTCACCAAGAATCTGAGTTGGCATAGGATTACATACAAGTGGCATGGCGTTTTATAGATGCGCTAGCTACATTGCAATCCCTCGACTCTGCCTACATCCGGCGGCAGTCACTGGTACAAACAATTCTCTGCAAAACTAACCATGGGAGGCACTTGTATGGTAACTAGATGCATCAACAGGAGCTCAACTGCTCAAGTGCCCAATCTGACATATTGCAGACGTTCAGCAACACGAAAGACATCTGCGTTTAATTTACTGCCGCAATAAACTAAGGACATTTCGTCAAACGCTTTAACGGCATGGCATTGCCCTATCAACTCCATGCAGAGAGAGCGCGCGCGCTTCCAGTGAAACAATTGACCGCGTATTGGAAGAGAGACTTAAAATAACGGAGGCCAATCTTCGTCCCGGAGGTTCACTAGTACTAGTACCTTCTTGCGGAGACGGTCGTGGCGGGCGATGCGGTCGGCATTGGGCGTGGACACCTTGGCCTTGGCGAGGACGACCAGGGCGGCCCGCCGCGCCGGCGAGTGCGAGGGCGCGGAGGCGGACGGGAGGTGGACGCCGCGGCTGCCCGACACGAAGGCCGGGAAGGAGTGGGTGGCGCCGGCGAGCGCCGGCGAGGCTAGCATGGCTCACTTTGCGCTGCTCTGCTGGTCGCTGGGGTTCGTCGTCTCACGCGCCTAATGGCTCGCCTTATCCTATCCACCCTCTCGCGTTTCTTTAAGCTGCTCTGCTCTGCTGGACCGAATTACAGAAAAGACCTCGTACTTTGGTCATTTGTGAACATATATCGTCCCGTAGAGCAGAGAAAAGGAAAATACATACAGTGTAACAAGGCTTCTTATGGCTTCGTCAATCTTTAAAATAGTTGACAGCTGCGAATCAACCTGTGGTTGAGTAGGTCAGGTGAACAGTGGTATCCTCAACCCACCAGGGTTCAAATCTTGGTGCTCGCATTATTTCTGGATTTATTTCAGGATTTCCGGCGATACGCTTTCAGTGGGAGGAGACGTTCCCGTCGACGACGAGGCGCCTACGGTGACTTCGTAAATCTCAAGATGATATGCCGATTCAGTCTCTCGGAGGTGCTCATAGGGGTAGGGTGTGCGTGTGTGCGTTCATAGGGGTGAGTGTATGCGCGTGTATATGAGCGCTTGTGTCTGTACTGATGCTAAAAAAAATAGTTGACAGCTTATTTTCATTTTTCAAAGAATGTGCGGAAGATGGTAGACAAAACTCACTACACCGATGGCTCCGAATTAACTTACCAGAAAAAAAATCATCTGATCAGATTTTGTACTGATATTGAGAATTACAATATCTACAATCAAACTTCTCAACATCGTGGTCAATACGTGCCACTAGTGCACGTGTTGAACTACGGTAACTACCATGGAGATACGTTGATAAGATTTTTTACTATTACGACATCCGTGCATCTTTTGCATACTTCTAAAACTAATACATCATTGCTAACTATGAAATTATTACTATGTCTTTCAACAGATAATCCCAGAAAATTATGTGCCTCATTTGATGTATCAGAAAGGTAACCTTAATGTTTTAAACATACAGTCATGTCACACTACTAGGGAAAACCTTATACACAGAATGTTACCAGTAGCGCTGTACAAAATCAAACGCTACTGCTAATTAGTAGCAGCGCGCGTAAATAAACCGCGCTACTGCTATGACTTTTGCAGTAGCGCGTACTGGCGAAAAGCGCTGCTGCTATGTTTGAACTGAGCGCACATGGCTAGCCCAACCTAGCAGTAGTGCGTATACTGGCCCAGCGCTACTGCTACGCTCCTTAGCTGTAGCGCGCTTACGTGTAAGGCGCTGCTGCTAACGGAAATAAAATAAAGTGAAAAACAAGTAGAAAAGTAAATGAAAATAAAAGAAATAGAAAAGGAAGAAAGAAAAAAATAAAATGTAAAGAAAAATAAAAGAAAAAAGGAAAAAAGGAGAAAGGAATAGCAGTAGCGGGTTTCAGTAAACGCGCTATAGTTAACATAGCTATAACGCGTTTCCGGAAACTCGCTACCGTTACGTTTCACTTAAACAGCGGTCCCCCCTCCCCCGCCCCCGGCACCACTTCTTCCACAAATCCCTCGCCCTCGCCGCCATCTCCCCAATTCGTCGTCGCCCACTTCGCCGCCGTCTCCTGCCGGCGTGGACGCCCGCAACCTCACCGTCTCCCCCCAAGGCCGTCGCCATCCTCATCACCGCCGCCCGAGGCCGCCCTCAGCCTCACCGCCGCTGCCCGAGGCCGCCCTCGACGTCACCGTCGGCGCCCTCCACCTCACCGCCGC
>NC_041386.1:641467777-641491653 GCF_002162155.2 Triticum dicoccoides
TTTTAGAGAAAAAATTAGTAGAGCAAAATTAGTAGAGCAAAAGTTAGTTAGGGCAGTAAGGTTTAATTAGTGTAGATGCTGCTTGTATAGTATATAGTGATACTAGTAGATGTTAATTAGGTTAGGGAAATAGTCGTACTAGTAGATGTTAATTAGATGTTTTTCAGTTAGGGCACTAGAATTTTGCTAGGTTAATTAGGTTAGTAGTGCTGCTAGTAGTAGTGGTACAGTAGGTTAATTAGGTGATGTTAAATGAATAACCTAAATGAATGAAATTAGTAGTTAACTGAATTTTTTTCCTTCAATCATTATAGAACACTAAAGTTAACTGAATTTTGTTCTATTATTAGTTAAATGGATTTTCTTCTACACTTTGTTTTTCAATTAGCTTGCGAAATTTGGACATGTGGTTGCTCGTGTATATTTGGACACTGTTTTCAGGGAATGATGTTTAGTGGCCTATGTTTTGCCGGAATGTTGATTCATTTCTTTTCCGGCAAATTTCAGGTTCTTGATTTGTCCACTTTTTAGCAAAGGTCATGCCGAAATTTTCCGTGAATTTCGGCATGACTTGTGCTACAAACTAGGACATATCGAGTGCCCGTGATTTGCCGCACCAGGAAGGAGTCAACATTCCTGCAAAACAATAGGCCTTTTTTATGTCATTATTCATTTTATTAGGTCTAGAATTAGTTGACTAGATTTAATCATAGGAAACATGGCTAGCAACAATGAAGGACAGGGTTCTGGTGATTGCGACGACGCCTACCGGGCGGTAGACGAATTTTTTAGCCTTACCGATGATCAAAAGATGTTATTGCTGGGCCCACCGGTGGCATCGAGGACTGAGACCGACACGCAGACCGGTGCTGAGACTGAGACCAGCGCTCAGACTCAGACCGACATCGAGATCGGCGCTGAGACTGAGACCGGCGCTGCCTCGGGGAGCGGAGCCGGTGTAGAACCGAAAGCAAAGAGGCAACGGGTTCCTAACAAACTCAGGACTACTAGAGTGGCCGGTGGTCACGAAGGTGGACGACGACAATTTTGAGCCAACGGCGCCCGAGGAAGCGCGTCGATGCTACGACAATTAAATAGGCTGCATCGTACGGACAACCGCCACCATCAACGATGAGAAACTACAGAAGATAGAAAATATGAGGAGCTCCCTCCTAAAGAAGTTTCACCAGATATTCTTGTTCCCGGGCCGGAATGAGAATGATTATAAAGATCCAGATGAGGACCCGACAATGAAGAAGATAAACAAACACGCCATGACCAAGTTTAGCGACGCGTTGGCCGCCTGGAAAAATCGAGTGAAAGTAAGGATCATCGACAAGAAGAAACCTTACTCCGAGATTGTAAAGGATAATCCAAAAATCACGGAAGAGCACTTTCAAATATTCAAGGAGGCTTGCGAGGCCGAAGAGGCCAAAAAAAGTCTAAGTACATGAAGGGGCTTCAAGAGAGGAACTTTGGAAGCCACCACCTCGGAAGCCGTGGTTACGGCGGAAAGAGGTCCAAATGGGCCAAGGAGGACGCGGAAGCCACGAGTCTGGGCATCGCAGACCCCTTGGCGGAGTTCACCGTCCAGTAGGAGCGTGACGTCCTCAGGGCCCGGCACCATTGGGACCCAGTGAAAAAGGTTTACGAGACAACACCGGTCATTACGGAGTTCATAAGACTACTGGTAATTTTAGTTTCTGATCAATTCGACTGCACACGTTAGTCATATTTGTAAACGATCGTTGTGCCTTTTGCAGAGAGAGCAACACAGGATTGCGGCCGAAAGCGACTCACCATCCGAGGCATTGGCGAGGCCCAAGTGGGACACTCCATTCAACCGGGCGTTGAACATATTGAAACGATAACCGGTGGATACTCGACCGTCGTATGGACACGTGCACGGTGTCGGAGACGGCGCCACGTGGAAGAAGTACTACCGTGAGACCATAGATGAGAGAAAGGAAAGACGGAGGTTAAATGAAGAAAACATCGACAAAAGGGTTGAGATTGCGGTTGAGAAGAAATCAACTCAGACAGTCGCAACAGCGGTAGCTGCCGCAAAACAGGTGGCTGTAGATATTTCTACTACCTTGGTTCCGGCCGTATTCAATTGGACCAGGCAAAATCCAGAAAAAAAATGCAGCGGACTTTCCCCTTGCTGACTTCTTGGCGGGGAGCAGCTCGACTAGCGTTGCACCAGCACCTGCAGCTGCACCTGCTCCTGCACCGGCTCCCGCACCAGACGTGCTAGGCGGTGCTTCGTCTTTGGCTGAGCTCGACACCCTCACGGTATCTGTCACACCGGCCCCCTTCAATATAAATGTATAATCTCCCGTTTTTGTTTCCTTCCGGATGTCTCACATCGCAGACTTTTCTTTGCAGGCCGACGAAACCCCGTGCACCATATTGTACACCATCGGCGACCAGAAGGTGGACGTGGGGAAGGCAACGATAATGGAGCCGAAGGAACCATTGTTCCACAGCCGGCCGATCTCCCCGAACGTCTTCAAGGTTTCCGTGGCCAGTGTCAAACCGGGCCACGAGAATTTGCCTCCTCCAGTACTACTGGGGGATGACGACGAGACACCGCGGCGGCTTGGTGATTTTTGCAATGCTGGGTGGGTCCTGTTGTGGTCAAAGAGTCTGCTTCATCTGGAGGCGGCCGGGAGCACACCCACGAGCACGCAGCCTCAGCAAGGTATGAACATCAACACCCCACCTACCCAATTAGCGTCGGGTGTCGGGTTGGGTGATAGCGGACGGGGTAAGGAGGAGGCTCCATTAGTCGCTGATGACGTCGCCATGGATGAGGATGAGGACGACGATGGCGCTGCTGAACAGTATGTCTATACTGGCGCCTCCTCAGGGTTTGAGCGTCATGAGTCGGTGCCTGAATTGCCGTCTCAACATATTATGGACGACCTTCCGGTAGTAAAGAAGTTTAGGAAGAGAGCGAGAAAAGGCAAAAAAACTGTTTCTATGATCCAGCCACCTCAGCAGCCTCAGCTTCAGGACCGTATAGATATCCCTGATGCGGATAAATGGCATATCCCCGGTCAACCAATCCTACCTGCAACAGCCCTACGGGCCAGATTCGGCGATCTAAAGAGACTTCATGACGATGTGCTGCGGGTAGAGAAAGACCTCCTCGCCTCGAAAGATCCAGGGTACCCACTCTACGTGGTTAACGTTCCGCGGCAAATGTCGTACGTCAACAGCTTCCCCGCGGATAAGTTCTTCCTCCGATTCAATTACATATTCGACATGTTTCACGTGAAGAAGCTGGATTTTACGTTTGTCCACCTTTATGCCTTGCACATGAACTACATCATCGGGGTTGAGCAGATATCTCATATCTGTGTCGCTGACCCGTACTACATGCACGAGGGCTTCTTGGGAGTCTGCGCAAATCACCGTGAATACGCGAGGGATTACATCGCCAGTTTCATGCTCGCCAATAAGGACAAGGGGGCGATTCTCGTGCCTTATCATCCCGTGTAAGTCATCCGCGCTGCTATCCTTCGTCCTTCGATTTCAATCATTTATTTACACGGTGGAGGCCAATTAATTTGAGGACTTATTTTACGCAGCGGCGGGCGCGCCGTCCTCATCATCCTCTACCCCCGATTCTCCCACGCTCTTTACTTGGACTCGTCGAAGAACATTCACACAAAGGATTACACCCACATCAAGGATGTTCTCGACAGTGCTATGTATTACTACCAATCAATGGGTGGAGAGGTCAGGGACAAGAAGATAAGGGGCGGCAGGGTCGCCATCGGCCATAAGACCGACTTCTGCTGCATCCAGCAACCGAACGATTCTCTTAATGATGGATTCTATGTCCTACACCACATGCTGGAGTACAGACGGGATCACCAGAACCTTCGCATGGCACCTTCTTCCGGCGATGCCCATATTCTGCAATGGGCAAAGGACATAGGAGATATCGAGGATCATCGACTTCGAGCTGAGTTCTATAACATCCAGCGCGAACTTGCCCAAATCATCATGAAGGAGGTCGTCGGAAAAACAGGGATGTTCTACGGAGAAGGACAAATGTCGCGGGAAGACGTCCGAACATGGATAGCCTCTCAACGTCTCGACCTGAAGCCTTTCACTAGGCTCGGGGACTATCTCCCTAACTTGGATGGATGGAACGACATGTTGGAGTGATTGTCGATATATGACAATGTGTCCGTTTAGTCCATACTTTCTGTATGACAAAACTTTGAGTTATGCACGGTGAAACTTTATTTGTGATGTAATTAAACCGTCCTTCTCCCCGACTAGCGAAAATCACTCTAGTTAGGGTATTTTGGGGTACGATGAACTTTGTTATTTATGCTTATGATATGTTGTTTCTATTTTTGCCAAGTCTGTCTCTTTCTGTTGCTCAACTATATATGTTGCATATCATCGACTCATGTGATGATGCAGGTGCATAGATCATAGATGGCGAAGAAGTGCTACGCCAGGAGTATATATACGACAAGTGGCCGGAGTGTCAGGCCGCCCAGGTGTACCGGTTTCCGATTTCCGAGCGACAGGCAGTAGTTAGTTTAGGTTCACGCTAATGCGAGAGAGGGATACGAACTCATGTTCTCAAAGTGATAGCTCTTCTCGTGTATATCATTGTTTAGATGGATGACGATGTATTTGCAAGTAATCGAGACTTGTATCGCTATTTTCGAGATGATGACGAGAGACCACTTTGTGTTGGATGATGATTATGATGATGACATGATTTGATGAGACTAATTGTATGTATATGCTATCATTACATTTGTATGTGTATGATATGCTAAAGATTATTGTATAAAGCCTATTCAAATACAAAACAAATACAAAACAAATATGCAGGAAAAAAACTAATAAATAAACTAGTAGTAGCGAGGGGGAAAATTTAGCAGTAGCGCCTCCTTACCAGTAGCGCGTCCCAGCAAACAGCGCTGCAGATAATATCAGTAGCGCCCTTTCCCAAAGAGCGCTACAACTATTCATGTATAGCAGTAGCGTGGGACAACAGACGCTACTGCTATACGTTAGCTGTAGCGTCTTATTAGTAGCGCCGGCACCCGCGCTACTGAGAGGCCCAAAACCCTCGCTGCTGCTAGGCTTTTCCCTAGTAGTGTCATCCTACGAATCTCAACTGTCCATACCAGATTTCTAAAAGAAATGGTGACATGCAAATCAAATGATGGAAAAAATGTATAGACAGTCGCAAGGAGGTTCTTGGAAGCAAAAGAAAGCGAAGCGCAAGAATTGGAGACAGGATGATCTCCATTCTCCATAATGGAGAGTCAGGGTATATATTGTTTTATGCTATTTTACCTTGAAGAGGGTATTTAGGTCCTATCTAATACTGATGATCATGTGCTAAGAACAATTAAGTAGGGTTGGTTCGATGACTATGAGGATAATGATCGCATGACTCGTTATTAATAACGAGTAGAAGTTGTATGATGATGATTAGTAGACTTGTTATTATATATGATGGTGCATGATGCGAGCATGAAGAGTTATTATATATCAATGGGTGAAATGAACATGGATTGGATTGAAGTGAAGGCAACATGCATGTGGTCCAAACTTGATCAAGTTAGGATTAGTATTACTTTCGACATGCACCACATGTTGCCTTCACTTTAATCTAAGCCATGTTTAGGCATAGCAGTAGTGTTGGTAAACCAAGCACGGAGGTATAAGAGAGGACACTTCTCTCTATTAGCTAGCTAATAACAACCTAAATTAACCCCCAAACCCGCAAAACCAGCCCCTTTCAAAAAAAAAACCTCAGCTCGCCTTTTGGTCCCGGTTGGTGTCACCAACCGGGACCAAAGTCCCCCCTGCCTAGGCTGGTCGCAACGGCTACGTGAAGGCCCATCTGTTCCGGTTCGTGTAAGAAGTAGGACTAAAAGCCAAAGACATTAGTAACGACCTTTTGTCCCGGTTCCAAAACCGGGACAGAAGGCCCTTATGAACCGGAACAAATAATCCTTTTTCTACTAGTGTCAGGTTACCCGTGGCCAAATATACAAGTGGTGAGCACTTTGTCGTGACCGCCACCAGTAATATGGGTCTGATTTTGCCTTGGTTAGCCGTGAGGCATATCATACTAGTAGCGGTCTCCTAGTCCAAGCTCAACCCGTCGTTGGTATAATATTTAGGTATTTTTGTTTTCATTGGTTTGTGTATTTTTTTGGTTTTAGTGTTTTACAGATGGTATTGTAAGGAAAATATTTGAACTTTGTATGTTTCATTATTTTCTAGGCATTTTATAAATATTTTTTATTTCATTGATAAAATTCAACATTGAAAAGCAATCATTATACATTTAAAAATTCGCAAATGGTGGAAGAAAGAACATAACTAATGTTAATCAACATATATCTATGTCTTACGTGAAAATTTAGTCCCAAACTTAACTATATGTAATTGACCTTTTGAATTTACAAAAATTTAAATATTGTCTGGGAAATATATAACTTTGCATTGTGTCATTATATGGTCAATTATGAGCCCAGTCTCTCAAAAATGCTCATATGGGTAAGTAGCAGTGGCGGCGCCAGGTTCTAGAGGGTGGGTATTCATTTTGAAGGAGAGTATTCATTTTGCCTAAATCATCATTGTTTTGCAAAAAAATCGCTTGTTTTATATAAAATTTCAATGGTTTGTCAAAATCTTGGGTATTCAACCGAATACCCAAGAAGACCCCTGGCGCCACCCCTGGTAAGTAGTGCATGCGTGCGTTTATAGAGGCGAGTGTGCGTGCGTGTTTATGAAAGTTTGTGGTTGTATTGTGTTTGTAACAAAACATGATATATTATGAGGTCGTTTCTAGTTTCTACAATTCCATTATGCAACGGTATTACATAAACAGCCACATACTTATATTTTCTTGCCAAAATCACACAGTAGAACCATAAATGGTGAAAACATAGTACGCTGCATTTGGTTTGTTTTAACAAGACTTTATCTTTTTTTCAAACACCATAGCATCCTGTTATTCTAGAATGCCTGTGGCAGGGAGATAAATAAATGGAATACAACATTAAGCCTCAAGGGCGAATAATCAACCGATTACACCTTACAAAAGTTGTCACTCCTCATCATTCCATCTGGCCAGGGCCGGCCCTATGTTTTGGGAGGCCCTAGGCGAACTTGACAACATGGGCCCCTATGTCTAAGTCCTAAGACCATATATATGTATGTGTGTGCGTTATATATATGACTTATTAAGAGTAACTTTTAGTCACACATCTTTAGTTTAAAATTTGACTATAATAATTCAAATGACTTCATCGAGAACAATAATAACCAAATTCGAACGGATTTCATCAACAACAATAATACTAAAAAATCGCAAAATGAAACTAACACGACATGATTAATTACCTCAAATAAGAACCAAATTAGACTGACTCCATCGACAACAATAATACTTCAGTGCTTCAAAAAAGGTTTCTTCAGGAGTAGTTTTTTTGCCCCTGTTCTTCAATGACATTAACATTGCTTGAAGATGTAAAGAACTTATTCAAAGAATCCTTCAATGGTAGAATTTTCGGATCACTTTCTTTCTTTTTCCTTCTTGTTTCAGCACCCGACAATTGCTTCTTCTTAGGTAACATGGCATGCTAATGTCCTAAAATCATGAAGAAAAGATCAAAAGAGGATACAAAGAATTAGGAATTTATACATCGGATGATTGGAACCCTAGACATGTACATAGAATGACAAAAAAATGATTGATTGAATTAGAAAATTTAAAACTTCATGCATACTGAAATTGGAGGATGGATCATGGATGTATAGTTGAATACGTAATTAAATACTAAATAAAGAATAAATAAAGTACTGAAATTGTCAAATTAGGGTTTGGGGGATGGACTGGAACTGAGGAACATGGATGGAAACATTCAAACGTACTTTAAGGATTGGGGACGGCCGCGTTGCAGACTTCAAGACTTGTAGTCGCTAGTCGGATGTATACTTGTATACGTATTGCCGCGGTGCCGCCTTGCCGGATGCCGGATGGCCGGGCCGCTGGGTTGCTGGACTGTCGTGCGGCGCGCCGCGCGTGCAGCTCCAGCGGCCAGCGGGCCAGCGGCAGGCGAGGCGAGGATGACACAGCAAGGCGCCGAGCGACGGAGCGAGGAGGCCGACGGGCGTCACGGCGCCTGACGAACCTAACCTACGAAGGAAAAGGAAAACGAGCAGTCGTCTGTCTGCCAACTGGCGTGAGTCACGGTGTCGCTTCGCGACTTTGCGTTCGTTAATCGATCAGCGATGGCTTGCTAGCTATCTGATGGGCCTAGCCCATCTTATTTCTTTTCTCGAGTTTTTTTGTATTTTTTTACCTATTTTTTGCTGGGCTATAATATAGATATATACTCTATCATGGGCCCCCTCCTCGCCTGGGCCCTGGGCCGTCGCCCCGCCGCCATACCCTCAAGGCCGGCCCTGCATCTGGCTAACCACCGAATAAAGACATTCTCTTTTTAAGTCACAGAACAAAATTGGCCCTTCTTTCAAATAAGTATAAGGGCATCTTCAACACTACCTTTTAAAATGGACGCACTATCCATCCGTTGGTCGTGTCCGGACGCATCCGCAGACACGATACAAGAGCCGGCCATCCAACTCTATACGAGTCTAACAACAATTACCTTCCATCAAATACCTAATATTGTCACTAGTGCCTTCCGCCAAACATGTGCGTATGTATTAGTTTTTTTATCGCTCGGAGTAGTGTGAGCACTTGAAAAAAAAGATAAGAGTGTGTAGCACTTGAAGAATAAAAATAAAACGTATAGTGCTTCCGCCAAATTCTAGGAGTGTTCCGCCTTAAAAAAACTAGTGCCTTCCCCATTACGAGCACTAGGCTAAAATGCCTTCCGCCATTTTGAGCGTTCTACTTTTTTTTTCCATAAAAATCATCAACATCTTTTAACATATAATCTAGTTTTGAAGATCTCAGCGCTAGAAATATAATGATGAAAACAATTAACAATTTGGACGTCTTGTTCAAGGGATGAAAGATAAATCTATGAAAAAGAAAGAAAAACCTAACGGGTTGTGATAAATGATGCAGTGCATCACTTATCAGCACAGGAGAAATGAGAGTAAATTTACAAAGAGTACTCTTTTCGTTGTTCAAAACGAAGGCCAACGAACTTCGGGTGAAAGCTTGTGACACCCCCTCTGTTTTCATTTCGGCGCCGTCGTATGTGAGGTGGATATGTACGGTTACAGCCCGCCGCACTTGTGACATCGATCCCCTCTATTTTCATCGTATGTTCGTGTCGTCGTAATGAATGTACGGAATGCAGTGCAGTGCACTCGCAGCTAGCGTACAAAGCTGCCGATAACGATGACCTACTGCTCTACTAGAGATCGACCGACGGACATGACGATCGATCGAGAGGTTGACGAGAAAAGGAGCCGCACGCACACGCACCAGCGAGCATGCATGGACTGACTCGCAGGTGCGTGCATGGCAGACACGCAGCACTGGGCGACGACGATATGTACGGAAGCTACGTGCTGGACAGCTCATACTTATCCACGCATGCTAGCAAGCGGGTATAAAATGACATGCTGTCCGCTGAGGCTTATCACCACCGATCCATCGATCTTTTTCATCTTTCCAGATAAAGATCGAGTTTGCTAGGTCGATATGGGCTCTCTCATGGCTGGATGGAGCTCCCATGCGCTCGACGACGACCTCAAAGGTACGTCCGCCGTGTATCTACGTACAACCATCCACCATCGATAGTGCATGCAACTTCACGTTGCAAGATTCCTAATTAGCCTTGTAGTATAATGGTATCTATCATCATTCTATCTATGCAGCTCGTTTCATGAGAAATCGTTCGCTGACCAAGGACGAGGTGGAGGCCTTCTGGAGGCAGCACAAGAAGCCGGCGCCGGAGGACAACGTCGACGGCGGCGAGACCGTCGTCGCCTCCTCTCCCCGCGTACGTAACCGGTTCCCATGCGTGCGTCCGTCGGATTTGCATCGGGTTCCTTAAGCAAGCTTGTCAAATGCGTATACTTGATTTTTTAACTCTGCTTGCATGTGTTGGTTAATTAGAAGGGGAGCCCGAGGTTGACCACGCGTCCGCCGACTCTATCTCATGTCCGTTCGTCGCCGCCGGTGATGACGAGTAGCGTGGACGGCGACGGCGACGGCGAGGCTGCCGCTAGCCCCAGCGCCAGCCGCGACTGGTACGTATCCCTTATAGCATAGTAGCATGAGCTTCTTGAGTTTTTTTTTTTGTTTGCGAAATGAGCTTCTTGAGTTTTTTTTTTGTTTGCGAAATGAGCTTCTTGAGTTTTTTTTTTGTTTGCGAAATGAGCTTCTTGAGTTCATACATGAACATATTCATAGCATGCATGGATCCATGTTTACATGTATCGATCACGTACGGCTGGTTGTGGCTGCGTGCATGCAGGTGGACGAGGAGCAGCTGGGCGTTCCTCAATGAGCCACCTCCGCAGCAGCGCGAAGGAGGAGGCGTTGGGCAAGGCGCCGCGGCCGCCGTCTGATCATCATCTCTTTAATTACTTTGCTATAAGCTGGCTTTGTATCCCTGTAAATAAGTACTCTCTTAAACTATTAAATCACTATCTAAACACTCTTTTATTAGTTTACGGAGAGAGTACGTACCAGCCATGTAATTGGAGTGGTGGTTTTGCTAATGTTTGATTTCTATACGATGTGGAGTGCATGTCACCTTTTGTATTATCACTCATGTAACCTTGGAGATATACTATGTGTATGTCACTTTCTGCATTGGCATCTCAGATGTTACAAAAAACGAAAATTCAGGGGAAGCATTTTGGAGCACTGCGGATGTCTTTTCGGGGAGAAAATTTGCAGGATGAAGAGTATTTGTTGATACTGACCTAAAAAAATCAGTGTTTTTTGTTTTTTACTATACTTTCGGAATTTACGGTTCATGCAGTGCATTTGACCTCGAGATTAGATGTGCAGCTCGTTTCATAAGAAACCAATCGCTGACCAAGGAAGAGGTGGAGGCTACGGTGCAGGTGCTGGGTTCCAGCTTGTGATGGCCAAGATCGTTTGTCTTAGGTTGCGGGGCTCCTCCGCTAGGGGGAGTGAACGGTAAAAAACATATTTACAGAATTGTGTCAAAAAGTATTATTTTTTCATATTTTTTTATAAAAAAATTAGCCACCGAATTAGACCGTTTTGAGCACGATTATGACGGATGGGTCCCACCAGAAGGGTGACCACAGCACAACAACCCCGTGCGGGCACACTTGTCTACACGGATCATTTTTACCGCTCCGCGTGTGGGTCTGCGTGGCGTCCGTACATTAAGCGGCGTGTTGACGTGTCCAGTTGTTCCCTGCCATGTCCTGCCGTGTGGCCACGTTGGTCGGCCAGTGCTCTCGTGCTTGCCTATGAAAACCCGGCCGCGCAGGAGACATCGCCAAACACGACGGGCCTCCGCCTCCCGGTGCAGATTCCTTCGCCCCGACCTCCATTCATTCAGGTGAGCATGCTGATGCAATGCTTCTTCTGCATTATGCTGCTTGGTGTTCATGTTGCTGAACCGTCGTCGTTGTTTGCTTTTGGCAGGCTGCGCGTACGCGTGCGTGATGGGCCGAAAGAGGAGCGCTTCCAAGAAGGCGAAAATCAGCACCGAAACTCGGGACCGCATGACGGCGCCGCAGGAAGAATTAGAGACGGACAATGTTTTCTCCCACGACATGGACACCCTTGAATGTGAAATCTGCTCCCTGCCTTTTTGATTCTCAGATCTTCATGGCAAGTGTCTGAAAAACTTGACTTCTGCATTGGTTGCAGCATGATTTCGTTCAATCTTTACTCTGCTAATAACTTGCATGGCTTGTTTCTCTGACTTGATTGACGAGCAGT
Source organism: Triticum dicoccoides (assembly GCF_002162155.2). Lineage (NCBI taxonomy): Eukaryota > Viridiplantae > Streptophyta > Magnoliopsida > Poales > Poaceae > Triticum > Triticum dicoccoides. The sequence continues at coordinate 641,479,695 of NC_041386.1, forward strand.
GCAAGAACGGACATGCGGCGTGCGGCAACTGCTGCATCGGCATGAACCACAAGTGCTCCTGCTGCCACGAGCGCATCGGCGACATCCATGAACCACAAGTTCCGCAAGCTCGGCTGCGGGGAGACCGTCAAGTTCACGGAGCTGCGGAGCCACGAGGAGGAGGCGTGCCCATACGCGACCTACAGCTGCCCGTTCGACGGCTGCGCCTACCGCGGCGCGCTGCTCTACGACCACGTCCACGACGAGCACGCGCAGGCGCCGGCGCCGGCGCCCAACTGTGACATGGTGGGCGGCCTGCTCCGGGGCGCGACGGTCACTCTGCGACGGGACGAGCCTGTCCACACGCTCCTTCACCGCGACAGGGTGAGCGTGATCCTCCTGCTCAACGGCGGCGACGTCCTGACCGGGCGGTCGCTGTCGCTGGTCCGCATCTGCCCGCATCCCAAGCCCGACCAAGAAGACGAGGAAGTTGAGTACAGGATGGTGGTGATGCGCGGCGAGCCCGGGCCTGGGTCGCCCTCGCTGACGGCGTCGGGGAGAGTGCAGTACGTCCGCCGGCTGGAGGGGTGCCAGCCCCAACACTTCCTGTTCGTGCCGGACGCTTTCTGGGGCTCTTCCGGCAGCGTCGTCGTCACCGTGCATCTCTGATTCACGATGACGCATGTGTCTGCTTAATCCTGTATCCTGCTGGGTGCTGGGTGGATCTGTAGTGCAGTGTAATGGTGGCGGTGCTGCCGGTGTGATGTCCAAGTACGTCGTACAATAGTTGCAAGTAGCAGTATGTTAGTAGGTCTGGTTCTGCTAACTGCCGAATCCCTGTCTGTATCCTGGTGGGTGGATCTTTTGTTTTTGGGCCCGCCAGGGATCATCAGGCAGAGGCAGGGTAGTGTAGTGTTTAGGAGTTTGTAGTTGTATACAGTACGTACGTATGTAAGTATGTTCCATGGTGGGATCGTGTATAATGTATCAGTAATTGCTAGAGTTGGAAAGACAGCAGGGAAAGGAAACTCGTGCAATTCTCATTGATTCGGAGATTACACCATATATAGCTGTACATGCCTAACCATACACACAAAGCCAGCCTTAAGACTCGGGCCACTTGGGCTTAACCCATGACTAACCCACGTACGTGCACAGACGCACGACGTGAACACACACGTACGCTAACACCCCGCCGCAGTCGAGCTGTCGTCGCTTGGCAAGACACATAGACTGGAACGAAAGGCATGAAAAGCTGCTGCCGGGAGGCCCTTGGTCATAATATCTGCGAGTTGTTGAGTGGTGGGAACATGTACAATCCGGAAGTCGCCGAGAGCCACCTTCTCCCGGACAAAATGAATGTCCAGCTCGATGTGTTTCGTCCGCCTGTGATGCACTGGATTGGTGGACATGTATACCGCCGAGATGTTATCACAAAACACAATCGTGGCCTTCGGGAGAGAACAACCAAGCTCATCAAGGAGTTGCCGTAGCCACACGCAGTCAGCAACGGCGTTGGCGACGGCGCGATACTCTGCTTCCGCGCTGGAGCGAGAGACAGTGGTTTGCCTCTTGGAGGACCAACTCACGAGTGTGCCGCCGAGGTAGACGCAATAGCCCGAGGTAGATCGTCGAGTGTCCGGGCAGCCGGCCCAATCCGCATCGGAGTAAGCCACGATCTCCGTAGAGGCGGAAGATGACAGAAGGAGGCCATAGGTGGAGGTGCCACGAACATACCGCAAGATGCGCTTGATGATGGCGAGATGGCAGTCACGAGGATCATGCATGTGTAGGCATGCCTGCTGAACTGCGTAGGCCAAGTCAGGGCGCGTCATGGTAAGGTACTGAAGCCCGCCAGCAAGACTACGGTACTCAGACGGATCATCCACCGGGGAGCCAGCATCAGCAGGAACCTTGGGTGACGTATCAACAGGGGTAGATGCAGGATGACACTGAGACATGCCGGCTCGTTGAAGAAGCTCGTCGGCGTACTGGGATTGGTTGAGGAAGAACCCACGCGCCGTGCGATGAACCCGGATGCCGAGAAAGTAGTGAAGATCGCCCATGTCCGTCATGGCGAACTCGCGCTGAAGCTGATCAACAATGTGTCGAAGAAGGGTCGTCGATGAAGCAGCAAGGACGATGTCGTCGACGTACAACAGTAGGTAAGCAGTATCGCCGCCCCGCCGTAGTAGGAAGAGTGAGGCGTCCGAGCGGGACGCGGTGAACCCGATGGTGGCAGCGAAGGTGGCGAAGCGGTGAAACCAGGCTCGTGGCGCCTGCTTGAGGCCGTACAACGACTTAGAGAGTCGACATACATGATCACGACGAGTGTCGTCGACGAACCCAGCTGGCTGATAGCAGTAAACCTGCTCATCAAGAACGCCGTGGAGGAAAGCATTTTTCATGTCAAGCTGGTGAACAGGCCAGCCGCGTGAGCATGCTAAGGTGAGAACGGTGCGAATCGTTGCCGGTTTGACCACCGGAGAAAAGGTCTCCCCAAAATCGATGCCCGGACATTGCTCGAAACCACGAACAACCCAACGGGCTTTATAGCGATCCAGCGAGCCGTCGGCGTTGGTTTTGATCCGGAAAACCCACTTGCCGGAGACGATATGAGTGCGAGGCGGCCGTGGTACAAGTGTCCAGGTAGAGTTAGCCATGAGAGCATCGTATTCCACCTGCATAGCCGCGCGCCAATTTGGATCTTTCAGAGCAGCGCGGACAGAGGATGGAAGCGGAGAGATGGTCGTCGCCTACAGGTTGGCGTAACGTGGGTTTGGCTGAAAAATGCCGTGACGGGCGCGCGTAAGCATTGGATGGACGTGTGATGCGGGCGCAGCGGGGGGAGTTGGAGAGCTGGAGGACGGAGTGCGCTGTGAACTGTGCTGCTGCATGCGCGGGCAGGATGGGTCCGGTGGCTCATGGGATTGTGAACTGCATGGCTGCATGCGTGAGGAGGCATGTGGTGAGGCTGGTGGAGTGGGAGGAGACTCACGTGCAGTTGACCGAGAAGGGCGCTGCTGCATGGGCGGGGAGGCGGGGCAGTTTTGCATGCACGTGGGGCCGGATGGCATGGGCGGGGAGGCGGGGTTAGTTGGAATCGGGGAGGTAGGTACCGAGCCAAGTGGCGCGCATGAAGCGGCCGGCTCGGGCGGCGCCCATGCAGGGGCGGCGGGATCTACGTAATCAAGCGATGCGGGATTATCTGGCAGATCTGAGGAGACAGAGGATGAATCAGGCAGCGTTTTGAATGGAAAAACAGACTCCACAAACGTAACGTGCCGAGAAAAAATGATACGCCGCGAGATTGGATCGTAGCAGCGATATCCTTTTCGATCGTCTGGGTAGCCAAGGAATACACATGCGACCGAACGTGGGGAGAGTTTGTGAGGTGTCGTAGCGATGAGATTGGGATAGCATAGGCATCCGAACACGCGCAAGTGACGGAACTCAGGTGGGCGGCCAAAAAGCAACTCGAACGGTGTAGTGATGAGGCGAGGTTTGCATGGACGCCGGTTTAGGAGGTAGGAAGAAGTAGCTAGGGCTTCAGCCCACCAATGTGGCGGCATGGAGGCATGAAGAAGAAGGGTGCGAACGCCGTCGTTAAGGGTGCGGAGAATACGCTCGGCCTTGCCGTTTTGTTGAGAAGTGTATGGGCATGTGAGGCGTAGAAGTGTGCCGTGGGACGCGAAAAGGGTGCGGTTGGCGTGATTATCGAATTCGCGACCATTATCGGTCTGAAAGGCAAGAATGGGGCGAGAAAATTGTGTTTGGACATAGGCGTAGAAGAGAACGAGTAGGCGATGAACGTCGGACTTGCGACGAACCGGAAAGGTCCACACATAATGAGTGAAATCATCGAGAATAACTAAATAGTATTGATAACCGGATACACTCAAGACGGGACTCGTCCATACATCACAGTGACAAAGTTCAAAGGGAAAAGTAGTTTGCGAATGGGAAGAAACAAATGGGAGCCTAGTGTGTTTGCCTAGACGACAAGCATCGCAGTACGGCGTGGAGCTTTTATTGTTGGTGAACTTGAAGTAGGTAGAAGCCTTGGCGAGGACGGCGGCACCGGGATGTCCGAGGCGCTGGTGCCAGATGGTGGCAGTGACGGTGGCGGCGAGGCAGTGGCGTGGAGGCGTCAACGTATAGAGGTCGCCGGTGGAGTCACATCGGAGAAGCACCGTCTTGGTAGCTAGATCCTTAATAGAGAAGCCAAGGGGGTCAAATTCAACCGAAACAGAATTATCGCGAGTAAAAGCTCGAACAGAAACTAAGTTTTTGATAAGGGAGGGAGAGATGAGAATTTCGAGAAGAGAGAGGGAACGGGAGGGAGTGTTAAGAGAAGCAGAACCTAGTCCTACAATGGGAAGAGTGGAACCATCGCCTACAACGACGGAGGAAGGAGAAGATGGGGTGGGAGAGGAGAAGGGTATACCAGCACCAGAACTCATGTGGGACGACGCGCCGCTGTCGAACACCCAGTCGCCTCCAAGAGTCGAGGGCGGCTGTACGGACATCTGGTGGAGCGCCGCGATGAGAGCGGCTTGGTCCCACTGCGGAGACGGCGCCGGGCTGGACGTGGCCTGGAGCGCGTGGTGGGTCGCGGGAGCAGGAGGTCGCGCCCCGAGGATGCCCTGGAACGTCCCGGCAATAGTAGTGGGAGCAGGAGGGCGTGAGCCAGCGCCATGGTGACCGAGAGCGGGCACGCCCCCGCCGGAGGAGGAGCCGGCGCCCGAAGACGAGTTGTGCTTGCGCTTCTTGCCGCCGCGCGACCCTGGAGAACCAGCCGAGGGGCCCGCACCTGCCGGTTGAACACCGGGCGCCGCCATGTGGAAGGAGGGGGCCGGTGCTGGAGGGCGAGCGGCGTAGAACGCGTGCGCGTGCGCCAGAAGGGCGGAGCGGGCGGCGACGCGTGCCTGACGGGCGAGCCGTTGCTCCTCGAGCTGAAGAAAGGCGCGGAGCTTGATGAAAGGTGGGAAGGCGCCCGCTGGTCATGTGCGGCACGGCGTGCTGGAAGCGGTCGTCGAGGCCGCGCAGGACGTTCTGGACGAGATCCCGATCCTTGACGCGATGCCCAAGGTCCCGCAGAGTGTCTGCCATCTGCTTGAGTTTGGAGGTGTAGTCGACGACGAAGAGCTCACCCTGGATGAAGCCATGGAACTCGTCGAGGAGGTAGGTGATGCGAGCATCCCGGTTGCTGCGGAAGAGGGAGCGGAGGGACCTCCAGAGCGTGTACGCCTTGTCCTTGCGGTCCGCAACGATCTCCAGGGTCGAGGGAGTCACCGTGGCGTTGTACCACGATAGGATCGCGAAGTCGGCGAGCACCCAGTCGGAGGTGGCCTGCGCCGGCGAGCCATCGACATGATGAGTGAGCCCGAACTTGGCGAGGGCGTCGAGGAACTGACGACGCCACAGGCCATAGTTCTCCTTCTCGAAGTCGAGGGTGACCATGACATGATCGCGGATGCGAAGGCTCTGGATTTGGAGAGTGGGGAGGCTCTGGGTGGCGACGACGGGAGGGCCGAACTCCTCGTCGGAATCAGAGCCGCCGGAGGAGAGATCAGACGAGGAGCTCATGTTGCGAGGAAGGAGTGGAGGCAGTGGAAGTTGAGGATCTAACAGGATGATACCATGCTAGAGTTGGAAAGACAGCAGGGAAAGGAAACTCGTGCAATTCTCTCTGTATTGATTGATTCGGAGATTACACCATATATAGCTGTACATGCCTAACCATACACACAAAGCTAGCCTTAAGACTCGGGCCACTTGGGCTTAACACATGACTAACCCACGTACGTGCACAGACGCACGACGTGAACACACACGTACGCTAACAGTAATGACTCGGCGGTATGACCATGGTCTCATCATGCGACAATACTTGTGCTTCATGTGTCCAGTTGTTACTGCATATGATCAAGACCGTCGCACGGCCACCTCCCATACGAAGGCGCCGAAATGAAAACAGAGAGAAAGGAGAATGGACATCATCCCAAGCGCGTTCGTGTCGTCGCAGCGAATGTACGGCATCCATGCATGCAGTGCAGCCGCATCTAGCCTTCAAAGCTGCCGACAACGATGACCTGCAGCTAGCTTAACTAGAGACCGACCGACGGCCGAACAGGACGGTCAAGAGGATGACGATCGACGAAATGAGCCGCACGCACACGCACCAGCCTTCATGCATGCACTGAATCGCGGGCGCGTGCATGCCATACACGCAGCACCGGCCGGGCGACGCCGATGTGTACGCAAGCTACTACGTGCTTGGACAGCTCAGGCTTATCCATGCATGCTTGCAAGCGTGTATAAAATGACCTGCAGAGGTTTATCACAGGTATTCACAACCGATCGATCACTTGTGTGCACGCTCGTGGACCACGCGTCCACGCTAGTAGGTCGAGTTGCTAGGCCGATATGGGCTCTTTGATGGCTGGCTGGAGCTCACATGCGCTACCACCACAAAGGCACACACTATCTATCGCCGTGTGCAACCGTCCACCATCATCGATCGATGCTGCAAGAGCAGCTGGTCGAATAATTAGCCCTGACAGTACATACACGCGTCTATGCAGTTCGTTTCATGAGGAACCGGTCGCTCACCAAGGAGGACGTGGAGGCCTTTTGGAGGCAGCAGACAAAGCCGCCGGCGCCCGAGGACAACGTTAACGGCGGCACGACCGTCCTCACCTCGCCGCTGTCGCGTCCGTCGACTCTGTCTCACGCCCGTTCGTCGCCTCCGGTGATGACGGGCAGCGTGGACGGTGACGGCCGGCGAGGCTGCCGCTAGCCCCAGCACGAGCCGCGACTGGTACGTATACCTTAGCATGAGCTGCTTGAGTACATATTCGTAACATGCATGATGCATGGATGCATGTGTACGTGCATCCATGACGTACGTACCTCGGTTGTGTGCATGCAGGTGGACGAGGAGCAGCTGGGCGTTCCTCAACGAGCCACCGCCGCAGCAGCGCCGCGAGAGGGGCGTTGGGCAAGGCGCCGCCGCCGCCGTCTGATCGTCACCTTTAATTAGTTTGCTCGGCCAGCTTTAGGGCATCTCCAGCCGCGCCCAGGAAGGCCTTCCCACGCGTTTTTTTTGCGCCGGCACCGAAAAATCGGTCCAGTCGTGTCCCCAGGAGACCAATTTTCGCCGGCTTGAGCCGAAAACAGCGCCGGCGGACCCAGACAGAACCCGGCGCGCTGGGGACGCCCAGGGGCGCCGGGGCAAACTGTTTTGGCGCGAAACAGCCACGGGCCCGCCGCGTCAGCGACTCTACCCTCTTCTCGCCCCTTCGTCGTCCTCATCGCCTTGTTTCCCGCGGCGAATCAATGCCAAAGCTGCCGCGCTGCCGCGCCGGTCAGCTTGCGCCATTGATGCCTCACGGGCGGCGCAGTGAAGGCCGAATGACGCGCGTCCCTCGCCCTCCCTCGCCCGCCATGCGTACTCACGGCGGCTCGCGCACGGGCGGCGCCTCGGCCTATATAAGATGCGCCCCAGCGCACTCGGCGACTCGTACTCTCTCGCCGTCGTCGTTTCTCCCTATCCTCTCTCTCGCCGTCGTCGTTCCTCCCTCTCCTCTCTCTCGCCGTCTCTAGCACCCATGGCCGAGCGCTTCCCAGGCGACGGCGCGACGGCGAACGGCTTCGGCCGCCGCCATCTTCACGAGAGCGAGGCTCGCCTTCTTTTCGAGGCCGAGTACCCAGTCCCGCCGGACATGCGGGTATCCGGGGCGTGGAGGATCAGCGCAGGCGGCGTGCCGGTGCCCCCGATACCCACCGGCGCGGCGCGGCGTGCGGAGATCGCACGCATCCGTTCGTCCCTGCCGCGTGCGGCGAGGGAGGGGCCACGGTACGTCCCCGACAGCCCGCTCTGGGAGCCCTACTTTCGCCGCCGTCACGCCGAGCAGCTCGAGGCCACCAACGGCGTCGAGCCCTCCGGCAGGCTCAACGCTGTCGGCCGGCGTCGGTGGTGGGGCGTGCCCGGGCGCACGTTGGAGACCGTCCTCGAGTACATCGAGGGCGGCAACACGCCGCGCCTCGAGTACCCCGTTCCCCCGTCCTTCACACGCCGCCGGGGAAGCTCCTGGACCCCGAGGCGCATGGAGATCGGGGGGTCCTCCTCCTCGTCCGGCGGCTCCCCCTGCCTCCACCTGCGCCCCGTCAAGCCGGAGCCCCAGGGCGCGCCTGTCAGCGCACGCACCCGCAGCTCCGGCGTCTGCATTGGCGACAATGCCTCCCCCACCGACCGCTTCGTCCTCGTCGAGCCCAAGCCGGATCCCGGCCTTCCCGCGGAGTACGAGGAGGTAGCTCGGCGTGGCCTCTCCGACGAGGACGCCCTGCGGTGGGCGCGGGACGACTACCTCCGCGACGAGATGGTCCGGCAGCGTCGGGCCCTGGAGGAGATCGCCGCCCGCAAGCGTGGGCGCGAGGATGAGCACGGCGTCGTGGTCCTCGACAGCGACGACGATGACGACGCCCCCGGACCGTCCAACCCGCCACGCCAACCGGGGGAGGGATGCAGCAGGGACGGCGGAGGCGTCGGCGGGGGTGACGACAACGACGACGACGACGACAGCGGTGACTACACGCGGTTCTACCGCCTCCTCGGCATGTAGAACCGCATGGGCGGGCGGCGAGGCGGGCGGCGAGGGAGACGGCGGAGGTAGCCCGCGGTAGTTTTTTCCTTTTTTTTTTGGAAATTATGTTTAAGTTTGAACGAACTCGCCAATGTTTGCGTTAAATTTGAGTCGTGTTTGCGCCGTATTTGACTTTTTTTTTAAAAAACGTGGGCGCCGCAACTGGGGGGCATCACGCCCCCAGTGCGCGGTTTAGCGCCGGTGCGCCCCCAGGGAGCGATTTTTTGCCCCTTCTGGGGGGCCAACGGCTGGAGATGCCCTTATAACCCTGTAAATACTTACGTACCCGCCATGTAATTGAAGTGGCTTGGCCCATGTTTGATTTCTATATTACTCTCTTCATTTCTTTTTACTCTGCATATAAGATTTGTCCGAAGTCAAATGTAGTGAAGTTTGATTAAATTTACATTAAAAATATCAACATCTATACCACACTAAAGTTACATAATATAAAAGTAAATTTGGTGATGCATCTAATGATATTGATTTTTTATTATGATTATTGATATTTTCCCCATAAAGTCGATCAAACTTTATGAAGTTTGACAGACAAATCTTATGCGCAGACTAAAAAAACGGAGTGAGTATTATGCGGCATGTCATGTTTTTATTGTTGCTCATGTGACCTTGGCGATAGTATAATAATATTTGCTCCAATAATAGTATTATAACGATACTCTCTTTGTTTCTTTATATAAGGTGTATTTTTAAAAAACTTAAATGAGTGCATGTTTGACCGAGTTTTTAGAAAAATATACCAATATCTGCAATATGGAATTTACATCATTTGATCATCATGAGAACTAGTTTCATATTTTATATTACATATGATGTTAATTTATTCTATAATTTTGGTCAAATATTGAAATGGTTGACTTGCACGGAAAACAATACATCTTATATTCTGAAACAAAGGGAGTATAGTTTTGCTCTTTCACAAAAAAATACACCTTTGCTAAATCTTAGTCTGCTAGTCACTAGAGCTCGCTAGGATAAGGAGTTAGCATACCTGGATTCATTAACATAACAAGCTCAAATTTAGACTTGATTTGCCTTGCGCAAATTGTGAGTAAAATGTTGTAATATGTGATGTATATTTATCATATATGTAATAATCTAATAAAAAATTAACACACAGTTTTCTTCACAAATCGTAACAATAAAAAATTTACTCCAAAGAGGCACATATTGCAGACCACAAATGACAACAATAGGTCGGACCATTCGGGCATGCCTGCACCAAACGCTAGCATTTTGATACTTAATGTGTCAGTCACATAGGAGCTCCCAAATGGTAAGACCTAACCCACTGCTTTTGTTTCAGAAAAGGGAAAAGATCAAAGAAACACCAGCCTAGGCGAGAAGAGCCAAGCCAAAAAAGGCAGAACACAACATATGTAGAGGCAAGCTCAGCCTAAAAGACAAAATAAAACCGCAAGCATTATGATAAGTCTTGTCGTGTGGTGCAGCCCAAATGCCCAATGCACTACGAGAAACAAACCAGAAACCGACCTCCGGGGAATAAACATATTCCCTCCGTACGGGTTTATCAGACCTGAGGGCGACTTTTATTTTGCGGGGAAGGAAATTTCATTCATCTGGTAATGTGATTACAACCAGCGGCAACGATGCTCACAATCTCATCGGGGGACGTATGCGGCCAACAAGCAGTACATTGTTGCATGCGCCCCATTTGAGCAAGAGTATGACTAGCTAAATTTACATTACACTTGATCTTAACTATATGAATCCTCCTTTCTTGAGATAACAACAACTGATCTCCATAACTCTATGCATGTGAGCAGAATAATCTTGTTGGGATGCCGAAACTAATTGCTCGGCTTCAGCACAAACAGTCTCCACCACAAGGTCCACTTCTTTTGAACCAAGCCATATATTAATCTGCTAACATTAATTCTTCCATCTCACCCTCAATGCACTCTCTTTGGTCATTTCTAATAGTTTGTTGGTAAAAGTAGCCATGTCATCAGTCAACAACTCATCATACAACTACTCTAATAGAGTGTATGTAGTGTCTCCAGTGAGAGTTGAGAGTATTTATAATCTTGATCTCTCATTTCACTTTGGAGCTTATCCAAGGGTTGTTGGTTCATGTACTTACAACCCTACTCTCTTCCTCGTTTATTCTATGCCACATCCCAAAATATTCCTTTTTGGAAAATTCTATCAACACTTATCTTACAACTATTAGAAATACCCTCACATGCCAGCTCTCAGATGTAGCCAATGAAAAACCTTCATGAAAGGTGTAGAGATGTATGTGATCGACAGAGTTATACGTGTGATCAATTACCTAAACAAAATCTTAGTCCGCTGAGCTTTTGTCACACCCAACAATATACTTGTATGCATGCCAACATGCATGCGCAACTTCACTTGTGTGCTAGATCAATGGCAACCGTCAGGGCTAGTATTCGATCCAAGATGGTTTGGCTCGACTCGCTTGAGCTTGTTAGGATAATGAGTTAGCTTAGCTTGATTCATTATCATAACAAGCTCAAATTTTGACTCGGTTAACCAAAACTGCAAGTAAAATATTGTAAAATGTGCACACCAAATAATATTTATTATATATGTAGTAATATATATATAAAATGAACACCTGGTTTTCTTCACAAGTCATACCAATAAAAACATTACGCCAAAGGGACACATATTGCACGCCACAAATGACAACAATCAACTACAATATTGATGCTTAACTTATGTTCCTTCTGATTAACAAGCTTTAAGAGTTAAACAAGTAACTTGTTTGCTCGACTCCTTAAACTCATTTTGTTAACGAGCTCAGATTAAAACTCAGCTTGACTCATTAGCCAAGGATTTTGAGCCGAGTCATAAGCTACTCGTTTAGCTTGTGAGCTTCGAGTTATAATTCTAGGGCAAGGCTTCATCGCCCACGACATGACCATTGAAAACATGGTAGGAGCCCCCAAAGCACGAGGTAGCGACACTCTTGTCTGAGTCTGACAGGTCTGTTGTCTAACTGTGCGCCATCCTCGGCTACCAGGACACCCTTTACGCCAGGGATCATAGGCAGATTTACTATGAATGCTAGATCGAAGGCTCCATTAATTTCTTCTTTGATGCCCCGGCTGTGGTGTTCCAGAAGGCACTGTCCGGAACTTCATTCAAGGCGATAATTGGCTGCCAACGACATGTGTCGACTATACCCCGAGATTTGGTTCGCCACATCTGAGAAAATATTGTTAAGTACTCAATGCATGTGAGTGTCATGTATATGCTCTATATGTGCCATATGTACAATTAGTGATTAATAGGCCTCTCTATATGAAGCTTTGATCAGGAAG
>NC_041386.1:641491907-641500460 GCF_002162155.2 Triticum dicoccoides
CCCACATCCACACACTTCAGTAGTTGGTGTACCCCCTCCCACACAAATAGTTTTTTTTGCGAGGTACCAACTTCCCATCCGAAGCTTCATCCAAGGTCGACGAGTGGCTTCCAATAACACGTCCTGGCTACATGTTGGCTTTTTTTATTTGGCATGTTGGCCTTTCATTCGCCGTGTCGGGAAAATAAGAATACTTGCTAGCTTTTAATGTACGCAATGCATGTTTGATGTGGGTATTTTGTTTGAAGGGGTTCTTGTTCATAGGTTCGTAACATCTCCCAAAAATATGGAGACACATAAAAATGAGCATATATAGACATGTGAATATCCCCCTTTCTGTCACTAGGAATACTATGTTTCATTTTTATAACCATCAGGTCAGTTCTAATTACAGAATGTAACCGCAAGATACTATGTTGTTTCAGACGCCGGGGTTTGATCTTCCTTTTCTAAAAAATCTCGTTTGAGGCATTTCATTACTACCACGTTTACTATCATGTGGCTTGATCGAAGATTTAATCGTTGCACGAGGAGTGAAAAAATGCATGCATTGGTTGAACGGTTGTGTCTAGTACTCCAATATATTAGAGTTTTGTCCCCTTGCCCTGCTCTCATTAGGTAAATACATCAGATGCAACTTATTGGATGCATCGATGAGATATAGTAGGCCAATATCTCCATGCACATCCACATGGTAAAACCATTCCCGCTTGGCGTGACTAGGCCTGGATTGCATTTGCGTGTGGTGATGAGTGATATTTGTGCGCTCATCGCACCATTATTTAAACCGGATAATGTCGGAATTCCGAAAAAATCACTCCCATATTGACATGTGGGACTCACATTTCTAATTTTAGTTTTTTTATGTAATTAAATAAAATCTATGGCGGTTTTCTGCAAAAATCCCTTGTGCGCGATGCACACAAAAGGTGTGTGAGACGTATCCCAGGATTAGTTCGCCAAATTTAAGGACCATATTGAAGTAGTATTCTCAGCTTTTGGGACCGTATTGAAGCATTTTCTGAATTTGAGGATCATTGTGGGCAACGCCACCAAGTTTAAGGACCATACGTGCATTTTACTTCAAAATATACACTACATTGTGAAATGAAGATAGTAGTGAGCTAATGATCTGTAAGAAGTCCGTTTCTCCACAATACTTGAAAATTATTAGTTTCTGAACAAACAATGACAAGGCAATCGAGAGGCCTTGCGACGTTGCTTTAGGCGATGGCAGTGTCTACCAGTAAGAGAAGCCGTGTTGTAACCATCGGACGTCACCCTTCTTTGATTTGGACAAGGATGTGTGGCGCGCAGGTCTCACAACATGCAGTCCCTCAGGCGTGCTTTTATTTTTGGCTTTCGATTTTCAAACTTATATATCTTTTGAACAAAAAGATCAAATGTTCGTATTCGTGTTTCTCTTGGCAAGGACTTTCAAATAAGATCCAAATTTTTAATAATTTTTGAAAAATCTTGAAATAAATGTTAAGTTTCCACTCTTGAAACTTAGCACGTGCGACCGATGAGATCACAATGTTTGTGCCTGCAACTGGCAAAAGAAATGTCATAAAAATTTATCTATAAAACTTGGTAAAGGCGTGCGAGAAAATCGTAAGTTTTAGATGAAAAATCGTACATTTCAACGAGTGAAACTTAAAACTTAGTATGCTCTCGTATGGGATCCAACTACTTCAGGAATCGCGAGGTAATCGAGCGGCCGGGCAGGGTTGGTAGGTGCGTGCCCCAGCGATTTTGCGTCTTTGATCTTACACATCAATGCAACAAAAGTTCAAAATACGAGGCTTTTGCATCTCTCGAGCAAAAAGAAAAAGAACAAAATGTGCGTTAAACAAGTTCCACTAATAAAAAGAGTATACTATTTCACATAGGGCCACTTATTCTTGCAACTTGCACAATTAACCCAAGTAAATGCACCGATATGTAGGACAAAGAAAACGCTCAAATCTCAAAGCATAGCCGAAAGTAAGCCCTCAAAGCATTTTCAGGCTAGTGCATGACGTAGACGTCGTATTCGACGGTGGCGTCGCCAGTCTTGAAGTCGAGCCAGTGAGTCCGGGCCTGCGCGTACCCCCGGGCGAAGCGGAAGGCGCCGGTGCCGCCGACGACGGGCATCTCGCGGACGTCGGTGAGCGGGCAGTTGCGGCCGAGCACGGCGAGCGTGCTGCCGTTGTAGGGGCCGGAGGTGAGCACGAGGTTCATGGTCTGGAGGAAGCCCAGCTCGGCCTGGTCCGCCCCCATGTACAGGCCCTGGGCGCGGCCGACGGCCGCCGAGCCGGGATCCGGGCCCTCGGTCAGCGGGTCGTCCATCACGTTCACCATCCCGAAGAAGGTCCGCGACGACGGGTCGGCCGGACCCACCACCCGCACCGCCGACGGGGACGCGCCGCTCACGGTGTCGTGGAAGAAGAAGTGGAGGTGCGTCGGCGCCGCTCGGTCGGCGGACCGGCGGTGCCCGTGGGACAAGGTCCTGTGGCCGGGCCCGTGCTGCAGCTGGGCTTGGCTCACCGCTGACAGCACCGTGAAGAGCACAAGAAGCGTCACCGCTCCCTTGGCCATTTCTTGAGCTAAGCAAGTAATGTGTGCTACTCCGTAGATGCTTACGTGAGTGTCTGTGTCTTTGTGCGATCTTTCAAGTGCAGCTCACCAGCTATTTATAGTGGGATGGAGGGAGTGTAAAGGGAACATAAGCGGCAAGTGGCAGGCTCTAATTGGCAAGGCTGCTCCATGAAGTGGAGTGGACAGTGGTAGGGCAACATGGACAATGATACTTTGCTTGGCCAATGGTGATAGGCACCTGACCCGGGGAGCACAATGCAGAGGATCACCGGCTATGATTTTGCTTGTAGATTTTAGATTGTGGACTTGTGGTTTTGGAGGAATGTTGTGAGTGGAGCTGGATCACCATATTTCTGTTGTCGGTGGCGAAATCATGGAAGCAGAAATCAACAACATATGGGCATATAATTGTACACCTTCACGTTTTTCTTCGTTTGAAGGATGGATGGGTGCGTGCTTGGCACTTTTGGCACCGGATCGGATGTTATTCATCCATAGTGGGGTTAAGTATACCCCACCATTACATGTATGATAATGGAACTTCCACTGATTAGATCGATGATCATGATGTGACCAAAATAAGAGTCATGGCGCACTCTTGGGATGGCATTTCTACCATTGTACTTAGAGTTAGCGATAGTGCATGTTGAAATTGCGCACAATTTTTTGCCATGAGACGTAACAGATGGTCGGCGAGCGTCGTTTTCTTAATCAAACCGCACGGTTAGTCGCCACAACAAAGAAAATCCCGGCAGAAACATCCATGTACCTCAATCCACAAGCTTTTTATTGGATGGAAATTATATAGCATTTTTGTAGACTCTTTACCGAAAGAAGGGAAGTATTTCGTAGACAAGGGAGGGTGCACAATGTTGGTCGTCACAGCCTTTGTGGTAGCGGACCGATCCTGACATCCTGTGGTGCTTGGCTTCCACGCCGAGCAACCAGAACTGAGAAAACTGAAAAACACCCGTGCATGTCACATGGTAGTGGACGTAGGGTCAGACCCGGCCGTGCTTCCAGATGCACCAGCGCTAATGGTGTCTCCATTCCAATGGCAGCAAAAAGAAAGGAAAGGTGAAACAATCATATCAGTTGCACACTGCACTCGTGGGTCGTGCTTTGCCCAGGTCAGCTGCACTAGCTAGTGTCTTTTTCTCAAATCCAATCGCACCAAAGATGAAAGAAAATGTGAAACAATCTTATCAGTTGCACTCGTGCTTGTGCTATTTCCGGAATGTTCAGTATGCCAATGACGAACGAGTTGCTGTCTATAACTGTAACGTGTACTAAGAATTCTAAACAAATGTAATACTACTACTAATAGGAAACAACAAAATCAGGTTATGCATTGTTGATCAAGTAATATTTCTTAACTTCGTAGAGAGACACCTCCGCTGTTCTTTAGCAAAAAGAAATTGTGATAAACTTTCAATCTATTCATCTTCAATCATGACAGTACATCGAACACCAGAAAAAAATATGCATAGACCACCTAGCGACGACCACAAGCACCGAAGCGAGCCGAAGGCGCACCGCCGTCATCGCCCCTCCCTTGGGAGCCGGGCACAACTTTAGCATTTCTATTTACTTAAAGTACTAACTTTAGTAGGTCTAACCATCATGCACACCAAGACTGTGCTGAAGTAAGGCTACCTGTATCATAACTTAGTGTCATGCATATGATACTACATCTGTAATGCAAAATATTTTTAGAACGGAGGCTCCAGAAGAGCCCGGCTTTGAATTAACAAATCCATCAACCGGCCAGGATTACAGAGATTACAACCACGAACCACACAAAGAAAAGGAAAAAAAACACAGCAAAGATACAAAGGCGCTGGGAGACAGCTCACATAGCACACAACCAGCTATACCAGATCAACATGAAGCTAATAGCTAGGAGGTGCTAGGGACCTCTTGCACACACACAACCAAGGGGAAGGCAGCTGCCAGCTCAAGGCAAGGAAACGACGACGATGAGAGGCAAGCCATTGCCAGAACACCAGGGGTTTGTGGAGAACACAATCAGACAGTGCCATCGTCAAAGAAGGCCCCTGCCTCCTCGCCTGGCTCGAAAGGCGCCGCACCGTTGAGCGATGGACTAGTTCACCCTAGAACCTATCTGAATGGCACCCAAGGAAGCCACAGGAGCGGAACCAGGCGTTCCTCACATGTCGACGGCGACTCACCTAGAGCCAAGCAGCCCCAAAACCGAAGATCGGGCGAGAAAGAGGGTGAGCTGCCAGGATGAAGGGCAACAGCAAGGGCCAAGACCAAAACACATAAGCTCAACACTCTCGGCGAGCTGGAGGGAAAACCACCGGAGGAGGGGAACCCTATCCCCTCCCTTCCTGGAGATCCACGGCATCGGAGGCCCTCAAAGCCGCACGAAGAGCACCACCATAACAGCACCCCGCACCAGGGAAGGCATGGCTGCCGCTGGAGACTTACTGTCGCCGCCGCCGCACACCAAACCGCACCACACCGAAGCCCGCCGCCCCACTTGTTCCCAAAAACGGCGTCTTCAAGAAGATTACGGCGCCTGGGGCGTCGCCGCCGTCCAACAAAGTTTGGGTTTTCACCCAGGAAGCAAGGGGGCATGGGATGGGGAGGACAGGACCTGACCGGCGCCTCCAAGGAGATGAGCGGCGCCCACGGGCGTCGCCGCCGTCGCGCCAGCAAGGCTGGCTAGGGGTTTCCCCCGGTCCTGGAACCCCTCCATCCGCTCCCACCCACTGAAACCAGCCCCCCATGTCGTAGCAGACCGGATCTGGAGGGGGGGGGAGGAGCACGCCGCTGGAGAGGTGGTGTGGAGGCGGCCAGATCTGACACCGCGGAAGCCGGAGCCGACGCCGAGCCTAGACCCGCATCCTCCGGAGATCTCACCGTCCTCACGGTCAAGACAGCCGGCCCACGCCCGCGCCACCAGGAGCCAAAGGGCTGGAGGCGCCACACCAGACGGGCCGCCGCCCCAGATCCCGCAGCCCCCCGCGCGCGAGGCGAGGCAGCGAGGACCCCGCCGCCACCATCATCAGCAGCACACCAAGAAGGCCCGGCGGCTGCCTCTGGTGGCGGCGAGGGGAGATCGAGGAGGAGGGAGGTGCGGCGGCGGGATTCAGATTCGCCCCTCGAGTCGCCCGAGCGGGCGACGCGAGGGAGGGGAGGGGAGGGGAGGAGGGATTCGTAATGCAAAATATCATAGATAACCTTATTTATTGACATGCATGACACATAATAGCAAAATATTTATTATGATACGGTATCATGATATGATACTCAACTCTCTCTTTCTTCATTTAATCTTGTGCCACCTCATCAAAATTGCCTAGTTGGCATGTGTGATACAATTTATGATATTCCCATTACGACCAACCTAAGACACTTATACTTTTGTATAAATAGCAATACATGTTTCGTAGGGAATGTCATTACCGAGACCCATGCACATGATCTCCATACACAAAGATAAAACATAAAACATTTGAGTATTCTCCGATAGTTTCCAGGAAAACTAAACTACACATATCACTTATATATGTATTTTAATACTATCATCGCCGACACTCTACAAAAAAAACTAAACTAAACTACACATATCACTTACAACTGTATTTCACTAATGCCGTCCATACACACACACACACTCGATTCATTAACTACCAATCATCATGCATTCAACATGCAGGCAAATCGACTAACGCTAGATAATTTCAATTTCACACATGTCAACTTAGTAGTTGGCTCTCCAGTACTGCTATGTCTAGGCAAATATGAGGCCAATAGTTAATACGATAGTAGCAGTGTAAAGTATGAGACAATAATAGTTTAACTTCTTTTCAATTGGTCGTTTTCTGGAAATAGAGATCTTTTGGAGTAAATGTTGCTTGTTGTTTATTTACATACAATCAAAAGAGAAAACGGAATTTGAACATTTGCTCCTGGCACAGAAAAAACAAATTCAATAAACACAAAGACAATTGCCTAAATATACCTTTCCACACTTCTCAGTTCTGATTTATTGTTCATCATCCATCGACAATTATTTTTATGGAAAGCATGAGCTCTATAATTGGTTTAGCATTTTGATTTAATCCTTCCTTTCTTTTTGTGCATAAACACTTTACTTAAGATACGTTCAAATTCTCTGTTTTCCTTGAAGAAGGAAAAAAACAGTTCGCCAAATAGATTTAAAGAAGCTGCTGGATCGTTCTCACTAAAAACACTGGAGCTGCTGAATCGTTCTCACTAAAAACACTGGAGCTGCTGGATCGGGGCGTGCTTATACCTCGCCTAATGCGAGTTGGAGCGACCGCTCACGATAGTTTGTTGCGAATGGACCGGCCCCGGTAGGTTCCATGTAAGTTTGTGGTTTCCCCTGTTTTTGCCTTCTTTTTTTTTAACTTTTTTTTCTTTTATTCTAAGTTTAACATAACATGAAACAATTGTTAGCTTAACTAAACTGATTGTTGGTAGCATACTAAAAGAAATTTGTGACATTTTAAAATGTTCACGTGTTTAAAAAAATGGGTGTGACTTTAAAACAAATTAATTATATATTCTATAAAAATCCTAAACATATATAAAACAAATGTTTCAAATGTATATATGAAAAACATTGATAGAATAAAAAAAGTGACATTCTAAATTTTTTAACGCGTTTCAAAAAAATGTATGTGAACTATAAAATATTGTTAATCATGTATTTAGAAAATTTGAAACATATATCAAATAAATGTTTCAGATGTATATGAAACTATACAATGTTTATGGAAAAAGTAGACATCAAAGATGTATTTGCAAAAAATGTTACCATTGTATTTGAAAATTTGATCAAGTACTAAAAAATGTTCTTGTTGTATACGAAAAATGTAGGCATCAAAAAAATTAATTGTGTACTTTGAAAATGTTAACATGTATAAATACGGTTTTACATGTACATGTAAAATGTATATAGAAGAATTATGGAGAATTAGGGAGAATATTACAAACCACACATCAAGAAATAATAACAAGTCAATCAAGATGGTTCTAAAAACAAAGAAAAATCATCGATTACCATAAATAAAAACACATAGAAAGAAATAAATAAAAAACCAAAGAAAACTGAATAAAAAGAAAGAGAAATGAAGGAAATCATTAAATAGTGAGAGAAAGCAAGGAAAAAGAAAGAGAGATGAAGAAACCAAGAGAGAAACAAAGAAAAAATAACAGAAAAAATAATGTAAAATGAGCAAAACCCAAAGGAAAAAAAATAAAATAATAAACCAGCGAAAACAGTGAAGAAACAACCAGTGGAAAAAAGAAACATAAGTTATGACAAAGAAAAAAGAAAATGGGAGTTACACCAAAGAAAAATAGAAAATTCAAAGAAAACCAATGGAAACCCCCATGAAAATATAGAAAACAAAAAAAAAGAATCAAAAAGGGAAGAAAAAACAAAAAAAGGCGAACCGACCGAACCATGGCCGGACGTGAATCAGAGAAGAAGAAAGTGACTAATATCTAGGGGTGTCACAGAGGGCAAAAGTGAGAAGAAGAAACGTTTGGGTGAGGTGAAATATGACAACACTTTCTTAAACCCGAGCTATGTTTTTTAGTCCGTGAGTATAACAAGTTGGGGGCGGTGCCCCTCCTCTGTTGATGTATAAATGTATAGTCCACTTTTCCCCATCATCTTGAGCTTTTGAGTGAACTGGCTGGTGCGTGCAGTTCTACATGTTATTAGAGCCAAGAGAGGTCTTGAGTTCAAGACCCGGCTGGCGACTAATGCCGTCCTCGACCAGCATGAGGTTCCACATGTCCTTGTCCAAGACGGCTGGCTCTGCCACCTTGTACGCACCCGGCCTTCTTGACGTAGATGGTGTGGCGGTTCGTGCTCCGTTATGGGCATCCTTTAGTGCATCCATGCTTGTGGTGTAGTTGCCACTATCATCCAATGTCACCATTGCGTCAGACACAACAGACATACAT
>NC_041386.1:641500837-641529424 GCF_002162155.2 Triticum dicoccoides
CCTAGAAGAAATCATTGAGGCTTTTTTCAGGACCTAAATTGAAGTAAATTGTCTTATTTTCCCGTAACCCCACCCCATCTCCAAACTTCCATGCACCGACATTCACATATAGCTCCAACACTGATATGTAGCTAAGAGAATGAAAAGAACAATCGATGAAAAATAAAAGGGAAGCACTAGGAGCAGATAGGATGGTTATTTAGATGAAGAACCATTGTTATGTTAGATCAATGTGCACCTTGTATTGCCAATGCTTTTATTTTGTGGAATACTGACTTTGGCCATGCTTGGCGTGTACAGACAGGCAGTACAAGTATATAACTAAAATATGTAAGTGTTGTCTTGAATTAAGATTCTTACAGGGATAGAACGTGTCCTCCCTGGTGTCCCTGACGCGAACGATATTTCATTCTAGGAGGCTCATTCGAGTGAACGGCTGCAACAGTAAGTGTTCCCCTAAAAATCACTCACGTGGAATGTTTGCAGGAACTACCATGTTATAACAAAGAGATTTATCATGCTAAAAATAATAATTATCATGTTATAGCAGTTGGAATTTACGTAGGCTCCAGGATTTGCCATGTTGCAGCAGCGAAAATTGGCATGCGTTTTAGGTATTTGTCATGCTGCGGCAAAGAGAAATGCCAGGCTAAGAAAAGGTGAGTTGCCCACCTGCTCACCAATTTCCAAGCTACAACAGCTCGAATTATCATGCCACATAGATGCGTCAGTAATTATCATGTTATCATGTTATCATGTTACATCATAAGGGAGTGTCATGCTACACACGGGGTCATTTCCTTAAAAGAGTATATGAGAGCAAATGTTCGCGTCATTCTCTCAGGAGGATGCATTGGGGGCGAACAAGATTGCCACCCTCATTGCTTTGAGATTGGCATCCGGAATTGGACGCACCAAAGGGTGTTCCCTCGAGAAAACACAATAAGCTTTTTGTTGAATTATTGTTTAACATTTTTCGGCCAAAAAGATCTGTTGTTTTTCTCGCAAAAAAATATCTGTTGTTTGACATGAGTTTCAAGCTTTGTTCGTGTGGTGTACAAAAAAAGCTTTGTTGTTCAGGAGGCCCTCGTACCTAGCCGCTGCTAGTGTTCCTTCTGCCTCCTGCCGGCACCAGCACCGGTCTGCCTCGTCTCATGTGGCCTTAAAGACATGGAGGTTTGGTGGATCTCGGCCATTCCCGGTGGGAGGACTTCATTTCTAGATGTTTTTCTTAGGGTTTGTGTCTTGCTCAGAGAGATGAGACGGCGGCGGCTCTTTGAAGATGAAATAAGTTTCTCCCCGCTTAGCCCCTGTTCCGGTGGTGCTTATGGCATCATCTGAGGGCGTGTGGATACTTGTCTCCGGCGGATCTCATGGGATTCGGTCGGCATTTGCCTTTGGTGGATTTACATGGATCCAGTCTTTGTTTATGTGTCTATAGTTTGGATCCTTCTGATCTAAGCATCTTTCCAACGGCGGTGGTTGCTGTTCTGGTGTGCTGGTCCTATAGGGACTTAGCATAAAGACTTCTCGACTGTCTATTACAACAAGTTTTGTCCAGCTCCAAAGAGGGAGGGGTGATGACGGCGGCATCCCTTCGGCTTGCTTTAGTGCTTGTATTCGTCGCTAGGTGTTTTACAAATCTGGATGTGACCTAATTTTTATTATTTCTTGTATTCGTTGTACTATCATGATCGATGATGATAGATTAGAAGTTTTCTCACGAAAAAAAAAGCTTTGTTCATGTTTAACCACAAATATAAGGCAGTCTTCCCCCGTGCTGCTAGTTCTTGCCTATTGACGGCACAAGGCGAATATTTCCTGGACCAGGCCTGAGCCTGACTCTCTCCTTCCTCTTCTAGCCTTTCCTTCTGAAAGTGTCTCAATACGAGGCCAATGGCAAACGCACCACCGCACGGCCAAGAACTTCCATGTTTGCACCACGCGTCGTCCCTCGTCCGCGTATATATACCCGGGGTGTCGCCTCCGCCATAGCGCACACCAAAATCGTCGCATCATATCGCGCCTGCTGATTCATCAAGTGCCAGCTTCGCTAGAGCCAAGAACGCGAGTAGCTAGGTCGACTCACACGGTGGTTGCAGCCATGGTGCTCTCCCGGGCCGTCTCGGACACCGACGTGTCGGTGCACTCCACGTTCGCCTCGCGCTATGTCCGGTCGTCTCTCCCGAGGTATATACGCGCATGCATGCATGCATGGCTTGTTCTTCTTCTTGCTCGACGTTCTCGTGGCCTATTTTTTCCTATAATCGACCGGCTGGTGGATCCGTTGCGTGCGTGCAGGTACCACATGCCGGAGAAGTCGATCCCCAAGGAGGCGGCGTACCAGATCATCAACGATGAGCTGATGCTGGACGGCAACCCGCGGCTGAACCTGGCGTCGTTCGTCACGACGTGGATGGAGCCCGAGTGCGACAAGCTCGTCATGGCCTCCATGAACAAGAACTACGTGGACATGGACGAGTACCCCGTCACCACCGAGTTCCAGGTACTTTACGTAGTCCTTTTTTTAATTTTACCAGTCGATCTCTGCTTTGACCTGCAGCCTCACAGAAGTTGTTTTTAACTTTGTGCGGGGGCATTGCAGAACCGGTGCGTGAACATGATCGCGCATCTCTTCCACGCGCCACTGGGTGAGTCGGAGACGGCCGTGGGCGTGGGCACGGTGGGTTCATCGGAGGCCATCATGCTGGCGGGGCTGGCCTTCAAGAGGAAGTGGCAGAACAAGCGCAGGGCCGAGGGCAAGCCATTCGACAAGCCCAACATCGTCACAGGCGCCAACGTCCAAGTAACTCCTAGCTCACGAATTCATGAAACTGAGAGCCGAGAATTCCTGTCCTTTGAGGTGCAAGTTGAGATTTAGGTTGTAATGCTCTTGTACGTAGGTCTGCTGGGAGAAGTTCGCCAGGTACTTCGAGGTGGAGCTCAAGGAGGTGAAGCTGCGGGAGGGGTACTACGTGATGGACCCGGAGCAGGCGGTGGAGATGGTCGACGAGAACACCATCTGCGTCGCGGCGATCCTAGGCTCGACGCTCAACGGCGAGTTCGAGGACGTGAAGCGCATCAACGACCTGCTCGAAGAGAAGAACAAGGAGACAGGGTGGGAGACGGCGATCCACGTGGACGCGGCGAGCGGCGGCTTCATCGCGCCGTTCCTGTACCCGGAGCTGGAGTGGGACTTCCGGCTGCCGTGGGTGAAGAGCATCAACGTCAGCGGCCACAAGTACGGCCTCGTCTACCCCGGCATCGGCTGGTGCGTCTGGCGCACCAAGGACGACCTGCCGGACGACCTCGTCTTCCACATCAACTACCTCGGCACCGACCAGCCCACCTTCACGCTCAACTTCTCCAAGGGCTCCAGCCAGGTCATCGCGCAGTACTACCAGTTCATCCGCCAAGGCTTCGAGGTAACTATACCTAGCTACCGGCTCATGAGGACTCGCAGTTCAAACATCCATTGATCGGGAGGAGATTTGTCATCTTAATTACACGATGGATGCAGGGGTACAGGAACATCATGGAGAACTGCCAGGAGAACGCCATGGTGGTCAAGGAGGGCCTGGAGAGGACGGGCCGCTTCAACATCGTGTCCAAGGACCAAGGCGTGCCGCTCGTGGCCTTCTCCCTCAAGGACCACACCCGCCACGACGAGTTCGAGGTCTCCGACATGTTGCGCCGCTTCGGCTGGATCGTGCCGGCGTACACCATGCCCGCCGACGCGCAGCACGTCACGGTGCTCCGCGTCGTCATCCGGGAGGAGTTCAGTCGCACCCTCGCCGAGCGCCTCGTCCTCCACATCGACACCGTCATGAACCAGCTCGACGCGCTCCCGTCCAACAGCGTCTGCCAGTAATAAGCAGTGACGATTAGAGTCTCCAGAATCCAGTCATGGTGGGAAACTACCGATCTTATCTTGCCTTTTGGAGTAAAAAAAGCTATGATGGTACTAGGCTGTTTTAGGCACTTTTTTTTTTGAGAAGAGGTTGTTTTAGGCAGATTATCGTAACCAAATTTTTGCTGTGGCTTTTATGACTTTGACAGTTGCATTGCAGTGATAGTAGTATTTCTGTTAAAGCTATAAAGATTTTATTACAAAGTAAACCATGGATGGTGTTGTGTTCTCTCTCTTGTTTATGTTGAGAGCGAGCCACTTAAATTGCATTCGGATGAAAGTAAAAAACGAGGTTATTTTTCTTTTTCTGCAAAAGTCTGTTGTTTTTTTTCGAAAAAATTTCCAATCTATTCATCTTCAATCATGGCAGTACAACGAACACCAGAAATAAAAATTACATCCAGATCCGTAGACCACCTAGCGACGACTACACGCACTGAAGCGAGCCGAAGGCGCGCCGCCATCATCACCCCTCCATCGCCGGAGTCGGGCACAACTTGTTGTAGTAAACAGTCGAGAAGTCGTCGTGCTAAGGCCCCATAGGACCAGCGCACCAGAACAGCAACCGCCGCCGATGAAAAATAACGTAGGTTGGAAGGATTCAACCCGAAGACACATGAACGTAGACGAACAACGACGAGATCCGAGCAAATCCATCAAAGATAGATCCGCCGGAGACACACCTCCACACGCCCACCAACGATGCTAGATGCACCGCCGGAACGAGGGCTAGGCGGTGAGACCTTTATTCCGCCGCCGTCTCGCCTTCCTGAGCAGGACACAAATCCTAACAAGACAGGAAAAAACGACTGAAAACGGTTGTTTTTGTTCGGCTACAAACTGAATCCAAATGGACCGGCGTCTGCTAGTAATAAGCAGTGATGATTAAGAGTCTCCAGAATCCAAATGATGGTCATGGTGTGAAGTAAAAGCTATGATTGTACTAGGTTGTTTTAGGCAGATCGTAACCAAAATTTTGCTGTGGCTTTTATGACTTGGACAGTTCGCATTGTAGTGATAGTAGTATTTCAAAGATTTTATTACAAGCGGTGTTGTGTTCTCTCTTGTTTATGTCGACAGCGCCACTTAAATTGCATACGGATGAAAGTAAAAAAACCGACATTATTTACCGTCAAAAACGCTTTTATATTATGGGAAAGAGGTTGCCGAAGCCTAAAATAAATTCGAAAATAATGCGAGCACCAATGTTTGAACCCTGGTGGATTGGGATATGTCCTCCTGAACCACACCGTTCGCCAAACGAAAAATGTTCGGCAAGAGTGATGTGCACCGGATCGCTAATTTTTGGGGGGTTGTTAATGCATGCAAGTACGGATAACTAATGAAAGTACATCCAATAACCAGCAACTCTCTAAGACAGATACACACTCAGGAGTATGAGAGAGGAGTCCTGTTTATACACACATGCTTCCATGGCAGAAAAGCGAGCCCTTTGGTTCATAAATCATGTCATTGTTTGCTATGTAGCAATACATGTGTTATGTTTGGTATCTATGCTCAAATTTGTTCTTTTCATATTCGTCCACCGCAACTTCAACAGTTTGGAGCCATCGTTGTCAAATGCATGCTTTGAACTGTGGTGAAATGCACAACGTCTTTTACAAATTCGGCATGTGAAACGCATGCTTGGAATTCAACGGCATCAATGTGTTATGTATACGTGTATATGCATGTTTTGAAATTTGGATTCATCTAAATGTGTTACATAATAACATTCATTATTTAATGAATAATACTTCTTATATTCATATATGTATCAAATCTGCGCATAATACTGCTTATATTCATATATGTATCAAATGTGCAATGCTGCCACTCTGGTCGCCGAGATGACGTTCACATCGAGGATACCCCCCCCCCCCTCCTCTAAGCTCTACATAGCTTTGGTACTGATGTCATTGCCGGCCAGCATCTTGTTCCATATGTCCTCAGCAACGATGATGGGCTCCGCAACCTTGTACACTCTGCTCTTGATGTAGACCATGTGACAGTTTATCTTGTGGTGCGGGGCGTCCTTGAGAGCATCGGCGATGGTGGGGTAGTTCCCACTACCGTCCAATGTGATCACTGTGCCGCAGCATCTGCAAATGCCACCTCGCATTCCATTGCTTTGCCAATTGAACCAACTATGCAAGCTAGGAAATGAGATTGAAAGAAGCTCTATTTGATGTTGTTGCTTTGTGAATTCAACGCGCACTATATATATTAGAGGTTAACAAACGCTTCGTTGTGCCGATTTTCTTATGCCGCGTCTATTGTGTAGTTTTTTAGTCGTTTTATTATTCTTGGTGTTTGTTGTATGATGTGTGCTATGATGTTTGTTTTTGTATACGTTGATGGCTTGATTGGTCCTCATATTTTCACCGGACATGTAATTTACTATGATTGCAAAGGTGGTAGGTGTTTGTGGCTGTAAGTTCCTACACATATGATATTAATTATCAAATGGTAGCCCGAGTGCGAGATAGTGATGTGAGTGTATATGTGACACATGACCAAGAGAAATCTACACGCATGGCACACCCCCAACAACGAACACCATCTTACAAATCAGACCCACATGTCTAATCCAGTACAATGCACCAAAGAGATCTCTTTCTGGAGAGCTTAGTATCTTTAGAAATACTAGCAGGTAGAGGCACGGCGGCATGCCGCGTTGGCTTAAGCCCCTCGTTGAATTTATTACCAACAATTAGGCCACGGATGTAGGATGTCAATAAAAAGCACTTAGAGGTGTAGCCATAACGGCGGCGAGAGATTGATGTACATGATGAAGATATCTGGATATGAAACATATATTTATGCTGGTATGTGAGTTTTCTCAAATAATTGAGGCATGGCAGGTCCATATACTCGTTCATAGATGTATGAAACGATAAGATAACAATTGAGCGGCATAAACACCTCTTTGAAGTGTAAATACAATGGTCTCTCTAGTCTTTTCTCTATGCCTATATTTGATACAATATTACAATACACGATGGTATGAGAAAGATTGGAAACATTTACAACAGGACCAAGGAGGTAACACACTCGCTTGATGGTCATAGCTTTAGTTGCAACTTCTTGATTCTGAGATGCCCTGGAATGTTCTCTACCTCCGTGCACCAAACAGATCACTTGTGTGTATACCTCGTGCACTCATAGAAGCCCTGGGCATTGTCAGCAATTGTGATATGTGCCTTCAGTAGCTGAATGAGCCGACAGTGTACTCGAGTACTTCCGGCGTGCGTAAACGGCATGCAAGCCTGTTACGTTGATCTCAACTGATTAAGTGACGCTGACAAATATAAATTAGAGAGGTCATCATTGAATTGTGAGCAATCCAGGTTGTACTTCAGCCTCCAGTAACATGGTTACTGCTTTATCAGAGTGTGTGATGATAAAGGACGGGCAAATGACCTTAAGAAAGCAGAGTCTGTAAGTTTCTGCACTCTTTTACGTAAAAATCCCATGGCTTCAAAGAGATCTTCCACATTTTTCTAAATCATCTGATGGGACCTTATCCGCAACAGTAATATTACCATGTGAGAAATGACAAACAACATTCCGTTCTTCCTGCCCACAAAATTGTTTATTTATTTATTTTTTAAGAAAAGAAGGACTGCCCCTGGCCTTTGCATTGGAAAGATGCATGTGGCCACTTTATTAAATCAAATTCAGCAAAACCAAATAGTCTGGTCTGCAGAGTACAGCTCACAGAAGGAGCTAAAAAGGTAGAACAACTCAAAGTCACAACCGGCTGGACGAAAAGACATTAAGGACCAATCCTATTATGCGCTCGTCATCCAAACCGATTAAAAATAGCCCGTGCGATCATCTTCCATCAGTTGCACCCAGTAGCCAAATGCTTCCTGAAGCCCGTAGGAGTGAGTAGCAACCACGTACGGATCCATGTCGTAGCTCTGAAGATAAGCTGAGAGAAATTAATTATAGAAAGTCTGTTAAAGATCATATCTTTCCTGCAGTTCCATATAGCCCAAAGAAGTGCACATTTCCAATCCGAATACTTGACGCAATCTCAGGATTCAGAGCATCTCCAGCCGCGCCCCCAACAGGTCCTCCCCAAGCGTTTTTGCCGCGCCGGCGCCGAAAAAACGGCCCAGTCGCGCCCCCAGAAGCCCGTTTTTTGCCGGCTCGGGCCGAAACTGGTCCCGGCGGACGCAGGCCGAACCCGGCGCCCTGGGGGCGCCTGGGGTGCCGGCACAAGCGAAAAGGACGCGTGGGTCCGCCCTGTCGGCGAGTCGAGCGCCTCTTCCCGCCGTTTCTTCCCGCTTTTCACCAACTTCCCTCCCATTCTCTTTCTTCCTCCCGCCAATCTCCCTCCCGCTCGCCTTCCAGTCGGCCGCCATGCCACCGAAGAAGTACGTCGTCCCCCGCGCGGCGGCAACCGCGACCGCCTCCCTCGCCCAGCCGAGGCAGAGGAAGCCGAGGGCGCCGCCGTCCAAGCCATCGGGCATGCCAAACGCCGAGTGGAGGGCGGAAGTTCAGCAACGGGAGGCTATCACCGCCGATCGGCAGAACAGGGCCATCGCCAAGAAGGCCCGCGCCAACGCGGCACGTGCGGCTGCGGCTGCCGCGGACCAAGCTGAGGCCTCATCGGGGATGATGAATCCACCCGGCAGCCACGCCCAGTACGCGCCCTGGGGCCAGCAAGGCGTCGGCTCTCCACAGCCATGGGGATCGTCCTCGCCGGGCTACGCCAATAGGGGCGCGCACGGTGGGTTCAACCCAAACGTCACCTTCCCCCATGGACACCCGGCCCAGCGCACGCCCTCGCCCGCCTTCGCCGGCGTGCAGTACCCTCCATACAACTACTCGCCACCCGCCTACGCTTCCTCCCCGACGCCCCTGCTACGCCGTGGCCCGCTGCCCTTCTCGCACCTCTTCGACACCGACGAGACCGAGGCCGACATGGACGACATCATCGTGGCAGGTTCGGCCGCGGCCGCCGCGTCTCCCGGGTTCGTCACCCAGGACGAGGTGGTGGATCTCAGCGGCGGCATGGACGGTGAGCTCGGCTACGTCTACGGCGAGGACGGGCAGGAGGAGCAGGAGGAGGAGGACGACGAGGAGGAGGGGGAGGAGGAGGAGCCGACGCCTGTTCCGGCGAAGGGGCGCAAGAAGAAGAAGCGGGCGGCCAGGTCAGGCGAGACCGCGCATCAAGTGGGCGTCCAAGGAGGAGGAATGCCTCGCCGAAGCATGGAAAGTAGTCTGCCTCGACCCGACGGCCGGCACGAACCAGAGCATCGAGACGTACTGGGACCGCATCAAGGCCGAGTTCGACGAGCGCAAGCTCGTCGACCCCTACTTCAAAGGCGTCTACATGCAGCGCGGCTCCAAAGCGATGGCGAACCATTGGGGGCGTATCCAGGGGCGTGCAACAAATGGCATGGGGTCGTCGAGGAGGTCGCGGCTCGCCCGAAGAGCGGCGCTAGCGTTGAGGATCAGGTATGCCACGCCGGTCTCCCGCCTCTCTTCGCCGTGTACGCGCGCCAACTGTTTGTTCCTCCGCGCAGTTGTTGCGCATGTTCGCCCTGTACCGGCAGAGCAACAGCGACGCCGAATTCAAGTACCTCCACGTTTACAAGCGCATTGACAGGTGTGAGAAGTGGGCGGAAGTCCGATGCACCCTCGACAAGGCCAAGGAGACCTACAAAACGGACGCGCCGACTCCTGGCGAATCGGAAGGGTGGCCGGACGGCAACAAAGGTGCCAAGAAGGGGAAATACGCCGACGCAGCCACCACTCGAGTGTAGGAGTCCATCGAGCACTGTCTCGCCGACGCGCAGGCCCGGGCCGTCCTTCGTGAAGAGAAGACCGAGGTGCGGTGGTCGGCGTTGATGTCGAGAAGCGTCGTCAAGCTCGACCTACTCCTGACGAACGTCGCCGCGAAGAAGAGAAACACCGACCTGGCTTTCCTGCTGGGCGGGGCGGACATGCTCCAGAGCACCGACGAGGCGGTCAAGGCGTGGTACTTGGCGGAGCGCAGCCTCATCCTGCACCAGCTTCCCTCGACAAGGCCGCCGACGCCGATGCCCACGCCCACGCCGCCACCAAGCCCGCGTGATGACGCCTCCACGACGCCCAGCACCACCGACACCGCCCAGCGCAGAAGCAGCTCCGACACCGCCAAGTCCGCGCACGCTAACTCCGCCGATGCCTGGGGCAGAGCCCGCCGAGTGATGCGTTGCACACGCGAACTTCTGCCGCTCTATTTTTCTATACGCCGAACTGTGGCTTGCGATCGCCCGATTTGTGGCGCATTTTGTGAGCGGGAACGACCAAGTTCGAATTTTTCACGTCCTGGGGGCGGCGCCTGGGGGCGTGACTGAGAGTTAGGTCGCCCCAGGGGCCGAACTAGCGCCGGTTCGCCCCCGGACCGCTCTTTTTTAGCGCCCTGGGGGGCCGAACAACTGGATATGCTCTCACTCTGTTTAGCCACATCTCAAACAACGCATCAATGCTAACAGGAGGAGTAATATTAAAAGCTATATGTAAAGACCGCCAAAGTAACTTCGCGAGAGGGAAATCAATAAATAGGTGTTGAATTGTTTCGTCGTGAATACAAAAACAACATCGAGAATTACCTACCCGTCGTCGCTTTTGTAAGTTATCTTTGGTAAGGTTCACTTGCTTGTGCACAAACCACATAAGGGCATGTACAATGGTGCTATCTTAGGAGTGCCACGTAGGATAAATGATGAGATGGAGGAGAGAGAACTCATAAAAAAGGCTTGTCTTCTCTTATTTAAGATAAGACAAAAGATGATCTCTTAGCACAATTTGTCTCACCATGTTTTAAAGGATTGCTAATTATTAAAAATAAGGCTAAGATATAACCCATTGTAGACATACTTTTTTGTCATCTCTAAATTACATGCAAGAGTTAAGATAAGACTGTCTTATCAACCATTGTACATGCCCTAAAATTTAATTCGCAAGGGAACCTTAACTTTCCAAATGTGTATCGATCTCGGGATTGGGCCAGATTTAATAAGGTCTAAGTACATCAATTTAACCGAAAACACTCCATTACCCGTTAGCTTCCAGGTCAAGGTGTCTCCCCGGTCTGAGAGTTGAACGTCCATCAACCTCCACACCAAGTGTTGAAAAGGATCGATATGGTTGACTAGAGGGGGGGTGAATAGGCAACTACCAATTTTTAGCTTTTCTTTACCAAATTAAACTTTGCATCAAAGTAGGTTGTCTAGATGTGCAACTAGGTGAGCAACCTATATGATGCAATAACAACAAGCATACAAGCAAGCAAGGGTAGAAACAATAAAGAGCTTGCACAAGTAAAGGTAAGAGATAACCAAGAGTGGAACCGGTGGAGACGAGGATGTGTTACCGAAGTTCCTTCCTTTTGAGGGGAAGTACGTCTCCGTTGGAGCGGTGTGGAGGCACCATGCTCCCCAAAAAGCCACTAGGGCCACCGTATTCTCCTCACGCTCTCACACAATGCAAGATGCCGTGATTCCACTATTGGTGCCCTTGAAGGCGGCGATCGAACCTTTACAAACAAGGTTGGGGCTCTTTCCACAACTTAATTGGAGGCTCCCAACAAAAACCACGAAGCTTCACCACAATGGAATGTGGCTCCGAGGTGACCTCAACCGTCTAGGGTGCTCAAACACCCAAGAGTAATAAAATCCACACAAGAAAGTATGGGGGAAGCAAATATCCTTTGGTGGAAGTGTAGATCTAGGTCTCCTCCTTCAATCCCTAGCAAATCAACAAGTTTGAGTGGCTAGAGAGAGCAAGAGAGCTTGAAGGGCATTAATGGTGAAGTGAGAGAGGTCAAAGGTAGGAGTGGTAGGTGGGAGAAGCTCCCTTAAATAGTCACCCACATTTCCAACCGTTACTGCGTTTTTTGCACTGCAGCGGTACAACCGGTCCTCGTCCCGGTACAACCGGGACTCATGGTGTAACTGTAGAACCCTACCAAGCGGTACAACCGGACAGGCGGGCGGTAGTGTCGGCTAAGAAAAACAACCGGACTAACCGCCTGGCTACCGCACAACCACCGCATCAACACAGGAGCTTGACCGGTACTTGGGCGGTGCCTGGCCGAAATAACCGCATGGCCTTGAGCTCTTGGGCGGCTAAGTTCTGAGCGGAAGAACCGCTCGGACCACCGGTGGTACCGGTCATCGTGGGATGACCGGACCAACCGGGCCACTACCGCCCAAGAACCGCATCAAACCAGAAGCGAGAGCGGTACTTGAGCGGTGCATGGACGGAACCACCGCCCCAGCTGTTGCAGAGTATGGTGGCGGTACCACCGCCCGGAGGCAGCGGTACAACCACTCGAGCAAAGCTGGTGAGCGACAAGACCCAGCGTACAACCGCTCCAGAGAGCGGTACAACCGCTGGGCAGAAACAGTGAGCAGGAAAGAGGGGAAGAGGCAAGGAAAACTCTCTCTCTTACACACACCTGTGGAAGGCAAAGAGAGGGTGAGAAAAGTGTACGTGAACTGATTCCCCCAGAGCTTCCTAATGAGGATTCCCTCTTGATAGTACGGGTACTCTACGACCAAAGAAAAATAAAAGTATAGAGGACACGTCTTTGATCTTTTCCTTCAAAGAGGCAATAGCAATCCGATGTAAGCCTAAGCATCGAGAACCTGAAACATATAGCACACGATTAGACCACAAAGGGTTGTCATCATCATCCAAAATATAAAGAAGGGAAATGCCCTTTCAATCTCCCCCTTTTTGGTGGATGATGACAACAACACGATTTGCAAGAGATAAGTCAATGAAATCTAGATGGAACTCCCCCTGAATGTGTGCCCCAACAAGAACTAGCTGTTAGAAAGCATGGGCACACTTTCAGGACTAGACTCCCCCTAGATTTTATAGACTCATCACTCTGAGCACAAAAGGAGAGACAATATAATACTTAGAGGCAATACTAACGATAAAGACCTACGAATGGAAAGGTAAACGGAGAACAGAAGTCTCACACACAGCACGGAACGAAACAAGTCCACAAACAAACACAAAACACGAGAACAAGAGAAAAACCCAAGCAAATCCCCGAGACCTATAGAACCCTCTCCCCCTTTGGCATCAAGACACCAAAAAGGAAAAGAGCGAAGCTAGCGACCCAAAGCTCAGGCGTCCTCCTCTGACTCCTCGGTTGCATCTGGATCTTCATCATCAGAGTCATCATCGTCGTCGTGATCAGATTCTTCCATGGCATTGTCAGCTGCTGCAAACGAGGATGATGGCTGGGGAGGGGCTTCATCATCAGTCCAGGTGCTATGGGTAGAGATCCAACACTCCTCTGGGGTGATGCTCTTCTCAGAGCCACTCTGAACCTGCATGTTGAGGTGCTTCATCATTGCAATTTGGCGACGCCGTGCAAGCTTCTCATTGACATGTGCCTCATACATCTTCTTCTGGATGTCAGCCTGGAGACAAAAGGTCTTCTTCACCTTGGCAGTAAGTTTGGCCACCCACGAAGGCTTGGCCCCTGGCTCCAGCTCAAAGTCCTCATCGTCAGAAGTAGCATAGACATCCTCGGGAACATGTTCAGGGAAGCGAGGCTCGGCATGCTTCTTCTTCTTAAGCAGCTTGACCTCATGAACAGTGAGGTTGTCTGGAGAAGTGAGGAGCTCTCCAGGACGACGAACAGCCCACACAGAGTTCAAAAAGCACATGACAAACGGAGCGTAGATTGGGACTTTACGGTAGATGACCATGTTGTACATCTCATGCCACAGCCAATTTGACACATCAAACGTTGCCCCTGTCCCCACCATGGTCTTCATAGCAACCATCAAATCAACCAGATAGCCATGAATCTCATCTTGATTGCCCACCTTGGGCAAGAGCACATTGCGGAACACTCGGTGCATGATGTCATAGACCTTCTCCAAATCCTTGGATTCTCCAATAATCCCACGGCCCCGAATGTACAGAGGGGCAAGCTTCTCCTTAGGCATGGACTCAGGAAAATCATGAGGACGAATGCCACCCCTTCCTTCCAGACCGGTATCCTCGTACCCAATAGCATTGCAGAAAGCCCTCCAGGGAACATGAAACAATTCATCGCGACACATGAAGGTGAGAGTGCGTGCATCATCTTCCCCAAAATGAACCGTGGCATAGAACTGATGGATAAGTTGAACATCAAAGTCGCAGTTGACTGACATGATCTTGACAAGATCAAACTCCTCGCAGAGAGCCAGTGCCTCACCAAAATACTCCATGTTGTTTCTCCAATGGTCAAAATCAATTGTCCACTGCTTGGCATATCTGTTCTTGTTGTGCTCAAAGAGTTCATGAACAATCCGCACTTGCATCTCATTCCAGAACTAAACAGTGGTCCAACGGGGAGCAATGGGAACCTCATACGGATTCTTTGAACGGAAGGCTTCCCAATCCTTGGCTTTCCAACGATGCAATGGCATAACCACACGTTGCTTAGCAGCTGCAGACTTTTCACGACGAGTGGGCTTGGTGGGAATCACAACTTCTTCTTCATCATCAGACACAACCGGGCGCAAGGTCCTTCGTTCCCTCTTCTTGGTCTTGCGAGGAGCAGAGCGAGAACCAGAGCCACCTGAACACACACACGAAAAGAACACACAAAAACCCAACGAGGATGAGAGGATTGCACCCACTAGCAGAAAAGGAACAAGTTGCAACAACAGAGAAGATAGAACAGTGCTTAGTGGTTGATATACTCCGGTTGTACCGGATCTTCCGCCGGTAGTACCGCTCCAGCGGTTGTATCGCCCGTAGGGGCGGTAGTACCACTCCAGCGGTTGTACCGCCCGTAGGGGTGGTAGAACCGCTGACAGTGGCACTACCAGGGAAGATAGATCTAATCGAGGCATATGAATCACACAAGTAATATTCCGAATTCTAAGTGCTGCAAAAAAGACAGGAGGCTAACAAAGAACTCTTCTAAGCCATAGATCGAACACTAAACGCGGAAAGATAAGTAAAGCCCTAGACAAGGAAGAACCCTAAAAAATCTAGAGGCAAAGAACACGAGGCATTACCACCATCCATGGAAGAGATCGGGAGGCCTCCACGGAGAGAATCCACGGAGAGCCAAGGATCCGAAGCGCGAGACGCACTCCGGGGCAGGGGTAGAGATGGCCGGGGGCTAGGGCAAAAAAAGAAGAGGAACAAGGACAAAGGGAAAAAGACAACCCTTCAACCCCGTCGAGTATATATAGGCCCGTACACACGCCCCGGTAGAACCGCTTAGGGGAACAGTTGTACCGCTTGTCTGGTACGGACCGATGGATGGAGGCAGCGGTAGTACCGCACGGCATCAACCGGTAGTACCGGACGTGGGTTACCATGGGTTTGTGCGGTGGAACCGCCCAAGCACCGAACGGAGACCCTTGGGACGGCACAACCCGGTACCAGCGGTAGAACCACTCGTGGTACCGGTTGTACCGCCCGACCACCTAAGCCCAAGCCAAGATCAAATGAGTGCAATCCGAAGGGAGGAAGAAGGGGCACAAAATAGGAGAGAAACAACACCCTAGGAGAACCTAACACAAAGAGCAAAGATAGAAAGAGAGAAAACAACACGAGAACAACAAGGCTAACTCCAACCTCCCGAAGAGAGGACGGTGGCCGAGGCCACCTATGTTTGAGTCAATTGGTATGGCACCGCGAAGAATTATCCTTGGGTCCATGACCAAAACTCGTCGTTGAAGCACAAGTACCATCAAATATGGCTAATGTGAAAGACACAATTAATTTATGCATAATGGGGGGAGGGAGAGTTCATTGAGAGAACAACACTCCCCCTATGTCCATGCCTAAACCTAAACTAGACAACAAATTGAGCGTGGTAGGGTGTGCAAGGGTTCAAGCCACATTGCTCAAATCAATGATATTTAGCTCATGCCTTAACTCGCGAAATCTTGCTTCATCCAAGGGCTTCATGAAAATATCTGCAAGGTTGTCATGAGTGTTTACATAGTTGAGCTCGATCTCTCCTCGTCTAATGTGATCCCGGATGAAGTGATACCGGATCTCAATATGCTTCGTCTTGAAATGTTGCATCGGATTGAGAGAGATCTTGATGGAACTTTCATTGTCACACCAAAGAGGCACTTTGTCACAAGTGACACCGTAATCCTTTAAAGTTTGCCTCATCCATAGGAGTTGAGCACAACACCTACCGGCGGCAACATACTCCGCCTCAGTGGACGAGAGAGACACACAACTTTGCTTTTTGGAAGACCAACTTACCAAAGAGCAACCAAGGAATTGGCACCCTCCGGAAGTGGACTTCCTATCCACTTTGTCTCCCACCCAATCGGAATCCGAGTACCCTACAAGCTTGAAGTTTGATCCTCTAGGGTACCATAGGCCAAAGTTTGGGGTATGAGCCAAATATCGAAAGATTCGTTTGACCGCCACATAGTGACTTTACTTAGGTGCGGCTTGAAACCGTGCACAAATTCCCACACTCAACATGATGTCCGGTCTAGATGCACAAAGGTAAAGCAAGGATCCAATCATGGAACGATATACCTTTTGATCCACCACTTTACCATTGGGATCTAAGTCAAGTTGGCACTTGGTGGGCATTGGAGTGGAAGCCGGCTTGATGTCACTTAGCTTGAATCTCTTGAGCATGTCTTGAGTGTATTTGGATTGATTGATGAAGGTTCCTTCTCTTCTTTGCTTCACTTCGAACCCTAGAAAGAACTTCAACTCTCCCATGGAGGACATCTCGAACTTTGAGGTCATGAGAGCGACAAATTCCTCATTGAAAGCTTTGTTAGGAGAACCAAAGATAATATCATCAACATATAATTGGCACATAAACAACTCCCCTTTGACCTTCTTAGTAAAAAGAGTGGGGTCGATTAGCCCAACTTCAAAACCACGGTCTTGTAACAACTCGGTAAGGTGGTCATACCACGCACGTGGGGCTTGTTTAAGGCCATAGAGCGCCTTATCGAGTTGATACACATGATCGGGAAAGTAGGGATCCTCGAACCTGGGGGGTTGCTTGACGTAAACCAATTCATTAATGGGACCATTAAGAAAAGCACTCTTCACATCCATTTGTTGTAACTTAAAGTTATGATGAGAAGCATATGCAATCAACATGCGAATGGATTCAAGACGAGCAACGGGAGCAAAGGTTTCACCGTAGTCGATACCCTCGACTTGGGAGTAGCCTTGTGCTACCAAACGAGCCTTGTTGCGAATGATAATCCCATGGGAATCTTGCTTGTTCTTGAATATCCACTTGGTTCCAATGACATTGTGGTTCCCCGTTGGCCTTGGCACCAATCGCCACACTTTGTTGCGCTCAAAGTTGTTGAGTTCTTCGTGCATGGCATTGAGCCAATCTGGATCTTCTAGCGCCTCATAGACCTTGTGGGGTTCCACACAAGAGACAAACGCGTGATGCTCACAATAATTTGCTAATTGTCTACGAGTGCTTACCCCCTTTCTTAAGCTTCCAAGCACATTCGTCATGAGATGATCCTTGGTGGAGAGCTTGGATGCAATCTTGGCGGCACGACGCTCTAATTCCTCCTTGGTGGTGAGTTGAGGAGCGGTTACTTGATCATCTTGAGCGCCGTCATGAACTTGTTCTTGATCTTGAACTTGCTCGGGGGAGAGAACTTGACCTTGGGCATCACTTGGTGTGTCAACACCGTCTTGAGTATGATCTTGCCCTTGGTCTTGTTCATGAGGTTGAGGGCCTTCACTTTGTTCTTCGGAAGCGTGTGGGCCTTGGGTTGGTGATGGCTCCACTTGAGTGGAGCATTGTCCTTCTCCTTCGGCCATAAGGGGTTCCTCAATGGGTAGGATAAAACCAACACCCATTCTTCTTATGGCTTGAGGAGGAATTTCATCACCTACATCACAAGTGCCACTTTGCTCCACTTGGGAGCCGTTATTCTCATCAAACTCCATGTTACACGTCTCCTCAATAAGTCCCATGGATTTATTGAGGACATGGTAAGCATGAGAGTTTGTAGCATAACCAACAAATATGCCCTCATGAGCTCTAGCCTCAAATTTAGACAACCGAACACCTTTCTTGAGAATGAAACACTTACACCCGAATACCCGGAAGTACTTGAGGTTGGGCTTGTTACCGGTGAGTATCTCATATGGAGTCTTGTTCAAGCCCTTGCAGAGGTAGAGCCGATTGGATGCATGACACGCGGTGTTGATGGCTTCGGCCCAAAAGTTGTACGGAGACTTGAACTCCGCCAACATGGTCCTTGCTGCATCCATCAATGTCCGTTCTTCCTCTCCACAACACCGTTTTGTTGAGGGGTGTATGGTGCGGAATATTGATGCTTGATTCCCTCATCACTAAGAAATTCATCCAAGGTGTAGTTCTTGAACTCGGTGCCGTTGTCACTTTTTATTGTCAAGATCTTTGCATTGTGTTGATGTTGTGCTTCATTTGCAAAGTCAATGATGGTTTGTTGGGTCTCCTCTTCCTCTTGAAGAAATACACCCACATGTACCTTGAGTAGTCATCCACAATCACCAAGCAATACTTCCTACCTCCAAGACTATCGAAGGATGGAGGACCAAAGAGATCCATGTGAAGGAGCTCCAAAGGCCTCTTTGAATAAATGATAGTCGTGGGAGGGTGAGCCTTCTCATGTAGCTTTCCTTCGATACAGGCACTGCAAGCACGATCTTTAGCAAAACTAACATTCGTTAGTCCACGGACATGGTCCCCCTTGAGGAGACTTTGCAAAGATCTCATATTGACATGGGCTAAACGGCAATGCCAAAGCCATCCCACATCAACTTTAGCCATTAGGCATGTCGCGGTCTTAGTGGGTCGCTCCGAAAAGTTAATCACATATAGACCGTTCTCGACATGCCCAACAAAGGCTACTTTAAGAGTCTTGCTCCATAAGAGGGCCACGGTATCAATATCAAAGAAAGTGGCAAAGCCCATGATTGCAAGTTGACGAACGGAAAGTAAATTGTATGCAAGGGACTCAACAAGCATGACCTTCTCGATCGTGAGATCATGAGAGATGACCACCTTGCCAAGTCCCAATACCTTAGAAGATGAGGCGTTACCCCACTCGACATTGGTGGGCATAGATAGAACCTTGTGCACGTCCACCACCAAGTCCTTGCTTCCGGTCATATGATTTGTACCTCCGCTATCGAGCAACCATGATCCACCACCGGAAGCAAACACCTTGTTGGTGGCTTTAGCCATAAGGCACTTGGCGGTGATGCCCTCGTTGGGTGAGTCGAAGAGAGACACCCGTGACGTTGTTGCAATGGCAACGGAGGCCATGGCAACCGACTCATCATCTTCATCATCGTCATCATCCTCATTGTACTCTTCTTGCACAACCAAAGCCTTGGGAGGAGTCTTCTTGGTGAAGTTGTTCTTGTTGGGGAACGACTTGGCCTTGTCTTTTCGGATGAGTTTGCCACCATTGTCTTCCCTCTTCTTATACGGGCATTCCGCAACGAAATGACTCACGTTGCCGCAATTGTAGCAAGTCCTTACACGTTGCTTGCCCCTTGTGCCACTCGAGTTGTTTTTGCTAAAGTTGGGCCTCGAGTTTTTCTTGCTCCAAAATTGCCTTGAAGCAAGTGCCATGTGTTCATGATATGCATACTTCATATCTTCGGGGTTGCTCTCCTCTTCTTCCTCTTCTTCTTCTTCCACGGTGAGCTTGGCCTTCAATGCAAGGTTAGGCTTCTTTGCCCGTTGAGAACGGAGCACCGCATTGTCGGCGGTCTTGTCCAAAATGTTCATGGCCACAAACTCATTCAACACTTCGCTTGAGGTCAAAGTGTGGAAGTACGGTCTTTGACGAATGACGGAGGACATGGCCTTGTGGTAGGGCATCATTGCCTTGAGGAATTTGCGCTTGATCCAATTGTCATCCGTGTCCTTACTCCCGTGATCTCGTAGTGAGACCGCGAGTTTGGTTACTCTCCGATAAAGCTCACGAGGTTCTTCATCTTCCTTCATTGCAAACTCATCGGCCTCATCTTGTACCACTTCATAGTTGGAGCGTTGAATACTTGCGCTTCCCCGGTAGAGAGACACGACACAATGCCATGCATCTTTGGCCAAGGCGAAGGTACGAAGATGATGTAGGTCTTTGGGTGGAATTGCATCTTGAATGATGAAGAGAGCATTCTCATTGAATTGATTATCCGCGGCTTCTCGAGGAGTGAAGTTGCTTGGATCATGTGGATAGAAACCTTCTTCAATGATTCTCCAAAGGTTAGTGTTCACATGATTTAAATGATGTTTAAAGCGGTACACCCAAGAATCAAAATCCTCATTTTTCACAATCTTAGGGGGAGGACCGGCATGATTGAGATGAGTGGAAGGAACCGGTCCACCATAAACAAGTGGTGGTTCCACATGGGCAAAGATGCCGATGCCATTCTTGCCACTAGAAGAAGGAGCCTTTTCACTACTAGCCCCCCCCCCCTTGTCGGGGATAGCATTCGTCACCTTGTTGGCGGGATCACCCACTTTCAATGGTGCGGTGGATAGTTTAAGCCCTTCAAGAAATTTAGTAAACATGCTTTCAACTTCGGTCGTCATGGAGGTTTTCAATGTCTCCAAGGCCACATTGAACTCCTCACGTGAGACCGAAGTTCCCCCATCGCCCGTAGACGAGATAGGATTCACACCGGAGTGTTCCTCCACACCGTCTACGGTATCAACCATACTCTTTGGACGGTAAAGTCCTTAATAAAGAGACGAGGCTCTGATACCAATTGAAAGGATCGATATGGTTGGCTAGAGGAGGGTGAATAGGCAACTACCAATTTTTAGCTTTTCTTTACCAAATTAAACTTTGCATCAAAGTAGGTTGTCTAGATGTGCAACTAGGTGAGCAACCTATATGATGCAATAACAACAAGCATACAAGCAAGCAAGGGTAGAAACAATAAAGAGCTTGCACAAGTAAAAGTAAGAGATAACCAAGAGTGGAACCGGTGGAGACGAGGATGTGTTACCGAAGTTCCTTCCTTTTGAGGGGAAGTACGTCTCCGTTGGAGTGGTGTGGAGGCACCATGCTCCCCAAGAAGCCACTAGGGCCACTGTATTCTCCTCACGCTCTCACACAATGCGATATGTCGTGATTCCACTATTGGTGCCCTTGAAGGCGGCGACCGAACCTTTACAAACAAGGTTGGGGCTCTTTCCACAACTTAATTGGAGGCTCCCAACAAAAACCACGAAGCTTCACCATAATGGAATGTGGCTCCGAGGTGACCTCATCCGTCTAGGGTGCTCAAACACCCAAGAGTAATAAAATCCACACAAGAAAGTATGGGGGAAGCAAATATCCTTTGGTGGAAGTGTAGATCTAGGTCTCCTCCTTCAATCCCTAGCAAATCAACAAGTTTGAGTGGCTAGAGAGAGCAAGAGAGCTTGAAGGGCATTAATGGTGAAGTGAGAGAGGTCAAAGGTAGGAGTGGTAGGTGGGAGAAGCTCCCTTAAATAGTCACCCACATTTCCAACCGTTACTGCATTTTTTGCACTGCAGCGGTACAACCGGTCCTCGTCCCGGTACAACCGGGACTCATGGTGTAACTGTAGAACCCTACCAAGTGGTACAACCGGATAGGCGGGCGGTAGTGCCGGCTAAGAAAAACAACCGGACTAACCGCCTGGCTACCGCACAACCACCGCATCAACACAGGAGCTTGACCGGTACTTGGGCGGTGCCTGGCCGGAATAACCGCATGGCCTTGAGCTCTTGGGCGGCTAAGTTCTGAGCGGAAGAACCGCTCGGACCACCGGTGGTACCGGTCATCGTGGGACGACCGGACCAACCGGGCCACTACCGCCCAAGAACCGCATCAAACCAGAAGCGAGAGCGGTACTTGAGTGGTGCATGGACGGAACCACCGTCCCAGCTGTTGCAGAGCATGGTGGCGGTACCACCGCCCGGAGGCAGCGGTACAACCGCTCGAGCAAAGCTGGTGAGCGACAAGACCCAGTGGTACAACCGCTCCAGAGAGCGGTACAACCGCTGGGCAGAAACAGTGAGCAGGAAAGAGGGGAAGAGGCAAGGAAAACTCTCTCTCTTACACACACCTGAGGAAGGCAAAGAGAGGGTGAGAAAAGTGTACGTGAACTGATTCCCCCAGAGCTTCCTAATAAGGATTCCCTCTTGATAGTACGGGTACTCTACGACCAAAGAAAAATAAAAGCGTAGAGGACACGTCTTCGATCTTTTCCTTCAAAGAGGCAATAGCAATCCGATGTAAGCCTAAGCATCGAGAACCTAAAACATATAGCACACGATTAGACCACAAAGGGTTGTCATCATCATCCAAAACATAAAGAAGGGAAATGCCCTTTCAAGTGTGTAACCAGGAGATCCATCGCTTCCCTACTAGAGATCTCCTGAACTAGATATTCAAAGGTACCGTCTGCAATATTGTTGCTATGTAATCCTCCTTACATTGAGAAATATGATACTGGGAAGGATGCTGGAAAGCTAGTGTTGCGTCGCCTAACCAGGTATCCTCCCAAAACCTTGTTGTTGTTTCGTCCCCAACAATGATTTCGCCCTATGGAAAAATGTTTCTTTCACTCTCATGAGTCCCTTCCAAAATGGTGAATCATTAGGTCTTACGGTAACCTGAGCAATCGCTTTGGAGTGCAAGTATTTATTTCTAAGGATTTGTGCCCACATACCCTCTGATTCCTGTGATAGCCTATAAAGCCATTTGCTCAAAAGAAATTTATTTTTAATCTCGAGGTTCTCAATCCCAAGACCTTCCTAGTCTTTTGATCGACAAATAATATCCCATCTTGCCAAGCGATACTCTGTCTTCACCTCGTCTGACAAAATTGCGATACTTTTGGTCGACAAAATTGTTTATTAGATGGTTAGTTTGCTCTTTCCTTTTTCCTATAAGTGCCAATTTGTTTTTTTAGTAAGTGTCATCCAATAAACAGTCAGTCACACTGAAGTGTTGTGATTCCATCGGTAAAACGTGCTAGATATCCAAGTGATTTCTCTTTGCAAAAAAGAACAGATTCAATGGTACAGTATTAGAAAAACCGGCGAATATCTGCTTAATGAGAAAAACAAATAGTATGCTGGCTATGTGGTAAGTGAGAAGTCACACTGAATGGTTAACTTGTTTCTATACAAAACTTTTTGTTACATTTGTTGGAATTCTGTGTCATCGTCGATAAGATTTCTTTGAGCCCTTCCCATGAAGTCACATGAACTCACCATATATAATTGCCCATGAGAAAAAATAGGACTGAGAAGATAAAAATAGATTTTTGAAAGCGTCTAACCTTGGCTCTTTTAATGGTCATACTATAGCATAATCAGACCTGAAACTGGCATCGCCACAATATAAATAGCCACTTGATACTTGGTGCATCCAAAACAATCCTCGGAATACAAACATGCTTGCCTTTGTGACCTCTGGTGATAATCTCTTGTTCAAACACGCTTTCGCCAGCCTTATGACCAGGAGTAGTGTGCAATTGCATAGCACCGAAGATTGATTCATATTTCTCAAAAGCCTAATAGGCAAACCAATTTTCAGGCTGATTTCATGGCCTGCAAAATAATTATTTTTTTATGAAATGCAAAAACTTTGTGGAAAATAACATATCAGCAGTGCCAACAATCATGTCAATATGCAATTCAAATGGACATGCAAAAAAAATGGATGAGCACATAACCTGAAAAGATGGCCACGGTGTCCATGAATAGAAGTTTGTATCTTTGAAATTCGTAGAAGGGCATACCAGTGTGTTTGAAACTGACAGTGGGTGACAGAGCAAATATTATATATCAACCTTGAGTTTCTTGAAGTATACTGCTGCTAGTTTAGCTAGTTGTATACACTTTGAATCCAAAACTCTGTGAGAACAATTTTGACGATAGCCAACAAAGGAGGCAATAAACTATTGTGTAGCGAGTAAAAAATCTTCCCATGAGGCTAAAAAAAAATTCCCATGAAAAGAGCTCCCAAGAAAGAAGGGAAGGCAGTCCTCATCAACCTCAGAATGCGGGTAATACTCCAGTAGTCATATCAAAATGTAAAATGTTTACAGAACAATAAAAAAGACTGTCCAAGAGGACATAGGTGGTACATTCCATTTGGAGGTGAAGAAAATTTGAAAGTAATACATTTC
The DNA here is from genome assembly GCF_002162155.2 of Triticum dicoccoides. NCBI lineage: Eukaryota > Viridiplantae > Streptophyta > Magnoliopsida > Poales > Poaceae > Triticum > Triticum dicoccoides. Next base: position 641,524,915 of record NC_041386.1, read on the forward strand.
AAAATTTGGTGCTTGTGAAGGTATGATATTCGGCAAAGTATCGAGTGAAAAACGCCCATCAGTGAGACTTGAAAACTATCCTCATGGGCCATCGAATTGCAAATGTACGGCGCAGATCACATGTGGGAATACCACCAGCCACTTAATCATAGTTTTCCCAATGACCCCCTACTAACAATAACTGGAACTATCCACCCTCAATTTTTTTTAAATTATTCCATTCTTACCATTTCTCCGGACGCCGAGGCGACCTGGAGGTTGCGGCGACTCAACGACGACTGATTACAGCGCCGCGCGCGATGGCGACCTGAAGGCCGCGGCAGCACCCCGACGCGACCGCACCTCAACACTGACCACACGCACTGGTGGCGCGGCGATTGCCCGACGTGGGCGTGGAGCCTCCTCCTGCACCGATGGCCATGTGCATTAGTACAATTTAGGCGAAAGTGCATTAGGACATCTCCAACGCTGACCCGTAAATTTGCTCCAACATCTATTCGTGGACAGGAGAGGAACAGTATGCAGACACGGGTGCAGGAGGCGGCCATCCAACACTTCCCGCATATACTTCAAGTCGGGTTTCAACTAAACCGAAGGAAATCCATCAAACCCAACATAACTCATCATACTTTAGATAGAAAAATGACACAAATCATCCATATATAGCATGCAAATAATTTTAGTACAATAATAGTTCAAATTCAACGAGATTAACCGAATGCTTAACAACTTTTTCATGAATGGGCCATGTCATCCCACATGTACTGCCCCTTTAAATTCATACAATAGTGTATATAGCTAAACGGCCGTCCCTCTATCTCGTGGTACATCACAGCAATGCGTACGAGCTACATAATGTGTAGAGCAGCATTGAGTCAATGATTCAATCAACAAGTTGAGCAACAAGAAGCAAAACTTACGATCTCCTCATCTGCCGCGCGCGATGGCCACATTGCCTCCAGTCGACCAACCACATTAGAAAACTTGGTGACGGAGGTCTGGATGGCGTACCATCGGTACGATAACAACCTCGCATTACATTATTGGATGATGTGTGTGTCGTAGGGCGCAATGTGCTTTCACGCGTGAAATGAATCATGCATGCACTGCCAGAAGATCCTGCACTGCTCCTGCCTATGAAATCCACGGATACGGCCAACCACGCATCCTCCATGGTCGAGTACCCCACCATCATTCCTACTCTACAAAAATGACATGGCATTCGAGAATAAGCTCAATGTTATTTGACCGAACACCTACCGAGCGTGGTGTCCGCCATGGAGGGGTCGAAGTGTCCCTACCTACGGATGGGTCCTGGCTGGAGGACGCCGTCGTAAAAGACGAATGGGCGCGTCGGTGCTGGTTGCGGGGGTTCGGTAATGCATGTGTGCCGGACGGAAAGGAACAACGACGGTGTTAGAGGAGGGTGGTGCCGATGCAAAGTAAGAGAAGAATGGGAGGAATGAAACAAAATGGGACCAGGAGAGGATTTAGTGTTAGCATGTACACATTACTGTTGTATTTAGTCTGGCACGTCCAGTCCTATATTTGAGGATCTCAACTAACGCCCTGGCCTGCGTGCCTACTTCCTTGGGCTTTCTATATGTAATACCTGTTGTACTGTAATCTGAGATCAAGGGCAATCATTTTATTTTCTAACTTGGTATCAGTGTCCCAGGTCTCTCCCATGGCCGACGACTCCTCCTCCTCTGCGGCCACCATGCCCGCCTCCTCGCCGGCCTTCCTCTCCTCGACAGCCTCCTCCGGCTCGTCCTCGGCCACTGCCGCCAGCACCTCTCAGCACCCCAATTCTCAGTTTGCCCCTCTCTTCTCCTCCACCACCCCACAGCCGCCGCCACCAGCTCCACCCGCTCGCCACCCCATCCTCAATGTGGATCTCACTAGCCACATCAAATTCCTCTTGAATCCCGCTGAAAACAATTATCACAAGTGGAAATCTTTCTTCCTGATGGTCCTCCTGCGCTACGGCGTCACCTACCTCATCCAGCATCCACCACCACCCAACGCCGACAGCCACTACCATGAGATTGACACCCATGTCGTCCTCGCCATGTATGCCACCCTTACAGATCAGATCATCGACCATGTGATCGGTGCCACTACCACCCATGCCCTCTGGACTCGGATCCAGGACTACTTCCTTGCCAATTGTGCGGCCCGCTACATGATCCTAAACCGGCAGTACCAAAACCTCAAGCAGGGTGACCTTTCCGTCGACGAGTACACGCGCCGTATGAAGCTCATCACCGCCGGTCTCGCGGACATTGATCATGCCGCGACCGAGGTCGACCTCACCTCGCAGTTTCTCCACGGCCTCGACGGGCGCTTCGACACCATCCGTGTGGTCCTGGGGGACACCATTCCCTTGCCACCCTTCGAGACTGTCTTCTCGCGCGTCAAACTCGCCGAGGAGAACCAGGCTTAGCGCGCCTCTGACGCCAGCGCCACCGTGCTCGCTGTTCACAGGAGCGGCGGCACCCCCGACACCGGTAGCTCCTCCGGGCCCCCCAGCTTCCCCAACACCGGCGGCTCCGGCCACCGCTCCGGTGAGCGCGCGGACCAGTCCGCGGATCGGGGCCCCAAGCAGTAGCACGGCCGTGGCAACGACCCCTCTCGTCATGGTGATGGTGGTGATCGCGGCCGCGGTCGTGGGCGCGACGACTCGGGCGGTCGTGGCCACGCCCCGCCGGTCTACAACCCCTACATGGGCTTCTTCGCCCCCTATGGGATGGCGATCCCTCCTCCACGCCCCGGCTGGGTTCCTCCAAACTCTGCGGGAGTGCTTGGGCCGCGTCCTGGATCCCACGCCCATGCCTATCCGATGCAGTACTCGCCGTACCACGCGCCCCCGCCACCCCAGCCGTCGTCCTGGGATCATCTCGCCATGCTTCACGCCGCCTACAGCTCCCACGTCTTCCCCAACACTGGCTCCTCCAACGAATGGTACCTCGACAGCGGCGCCTCCAACCACGTGACCGGCAACTCTGGTAATCTCACCTTCTCGAATTCCCCCTCTAAGCATAATTTATCAAGCATTATTGTAGGCAATGGATCTCATCTCCCCATACATGCCACTGGCTCCACACGTCTCCCCCCCATAATTTTCATTTACGTGATGTTCTTTTCTCCCCTCACATCACTACCAGCCTTATTTCCGTTCGTCAATTTACTAAGGATAATTCTTGCTCTATCAAATTTTACCCATTTGGCTTTCTTGTGAAGGACCTTTGCACCCGGAAAGTCATCCTGATCTCCGCTAGCTCCGGCGACCTCTACCCCTTTCACGGCAACAACAAGGCTTGGCGCACCGCTTTTTCCACCACTGTCTCTGATGGTGATGTGTGGCACCGTCGGCTAGGCCACCCTAGTCCTCATACCCTTCGTTCTTTAGACAACGATTTTCTTACATCATGTAATAAATCTCCACATGCTCCCTGTAGTGCATGCCAACTTGGGCGTCAACCCCGTTTAGCTTTTCCCTCATCCACTAGTCGCACGTTTGCGCCTTTTGATTTAATCTATTGTGATTTATGGACCTCTCCGGTTGTGAGTTTTTCTGGTTATCAATATTACCTTGTTGTGCTTGATGATTACTCTCACCTTTCATGGACATTTCCTCTACGCCACAAATCCGACACATCCACTACACTACATCGTTTCTTTGCTTATGTCAAAACTCAATACAATGTGATCATCAAAGTGTTACAATGCGACAACGGTAGCGAGTTCATCAACTCGGATTTACGCTCTCTCTTCTCTACCAACGGCATAGTCTACCGCTTCTCCTGCCCTCACACGTCCCCCCAAAATGGCAAGGCCGAGCGTTTACTTCGCACCACCAACGATATCGTTCGCACACTCCTAATCCAAGCCAAACTCACCCCTCCCTTTTGGGTCGAAGCCCTTCACACCGCCACCTATCTCCTCAATCGCCGTCCCTCGCGTGCCATTACCAACCAAACACCATATTACCGCCTTCATGGCCTTCACCCCACATATGATCATCTTCGCATGTACGGCTGCCTTTGTTTCCCCAACCTCTCCGCTACTACACCCCACAAGCTTGCTCCACGATCCACACGCCGCATTTTCCTCGGCTATCCCCTAGAACACAAGGGTTATAGGTGGTACGACCCACTTTCCCGGCGCGTTATAGTATCTCGTCACATTATTTTTGACGAGAACACATTCCCATATGAGCCTCCCACACCATTGCCTACCGCTACCCCGTCCGCAGAAGATCCGGTCCCTGCGATACAGCTGCAGCGACCCGTCCCAGATCCCATCGCGCCGACAACCTCGGACGGGCCCCACCAAATCCCCGCGCGGCCCCACCACCCACCCCATGCCACCAATCCCCGCACCAGCCCTCCCACTCCCACCGCGCCACCGTCCACGGGCGGCCCCACTTCCCACGCGCCCACCGGCTCGCCCTCGTCACACGCGCCCGCCAGTCAGCCCCGCTCCCCTCGGGATCCCGAATCTGACG
>NC_041386.1:641529504-641535911 GCF_002162155.2 Triticum dicoccoides
CCCTCTTCTACCGAATCCTCCTCGGATCGTGCGCCTGACTCCCACCTGCCGCTCGCCAGCCCCACCAAATCTGCCTCTGATTCCGATCCAGCCTATACCACGCCTCCACGTCGGCCCCAGCATGCAATACCAATTGCACCACCGCAAAACTCCCACAACATGCGCACTAGAGCCAAATCAGGATTTTGCATACCCAAGCGCCTGTTTCTTGCCACCACCTCTACTTCCGCCATATCCCCCATACCACCCACCTATCGTTCTGCCCTCAAAGATCCAAATTGGTTACAAGCAATGCGTGATGAATTTAATGCTTTGATGATGAATTCGACTTGGTCTTTGGTTCCAAAGCCTGCAGGTGTCAACGTGGTAACCGGCAAATGGATCTTTCGTCACAAGTTCAATCCTGACGGATCCTTGGCACGCTACAAAGCGAGGTGGGTTGTTCGGGGGTTCACTCAACAGGAAGGTGTGGATTATGCTTTTAGTGGATGGCCTACGACAAGCGCTCTGTTTTCTGCTATTTTTTTAAATAATACATATTTTTTATTAAATTTCAGAAATATTACGCCATAATTATATTCTTCAAAAATAATATCGAGTCGGCCTGCTGCTGGCCGATTGGATCCAGTCGGCCTGCTGCTGGCTGATTGGACCCCAGTCGGCCCACTGTAGGCCGATTGGATCCAGTCGGCCCACTGCTGGCCGATAGGCCCCAGTCAACCCACTGCTGGCCGATTGGCGTCCAGTCTGCTTCCTCTAGGTCGACAGATGCATGCATCCATTTATCTTTGGAATGAGTATTTGAAAAATGTTGATCATGCATATAAAAATGTTAGTCAAGCATTTGATAAAAAATATTGAACAAGTATTTAAAAAATATTGAAAAAATATTTGAAAAATGTTGAATAGGTATTTGAGAAATGTTAAAGAAGTATTTAAAAAAAATGTTGATCATGTATATAAAAATATTAAACAAGTATTTTAAAAAATGTTGATCATATATATATAAATGTTAAAGAAGTATTTTAAAAAACGTTGATCATGTATATAAAAATGTTGAACAAGTATTTGAGAAAATGTTAAACAAGTATTTAAAAAATTGAAGTATTTGAAAAATGTTTAACATGTGTATAATATACATGATCAATATTTTTATATTGATCAACATTTTTACAAATACTTGTTCAACATTTAGATATACATGATCAATATTTTTTCAAATACTTGTTAGGCTTTTTTCAAATAATTTTTTAATATTTTTTGCGAATGCTAGATTAATATTTTTTATAAATGGTCAACATTTTTTAAAATACTTCTTCAACATTTTTCAAATACCTATTCAACAGTTTCAAATATTTTTTCAACAATTTTCAAATACTTGTTCTATATTGTTTTTTCAAATGCTTGATTAACATTTTTATATGCATGCTCAACATTTTTTAAAATACTTCTTCAACATTTTTTAAAATACTTCTTCAACATTTTTCAAATATTCATTTCAAAGATAAATGGGTGCATGCACCTGTCGGTCTAAAGAAAACAGACTGGACGCCAATCGGCCAGCAGTGGGCCGACTGGATCCAATCGGCGTACAGTGGGCCGACTGGGGTCCAATCGGCCAGCAGCAGGCCGACTGGATCCAATCGGCCAGCAGTAGGCCGACTGGGTATTATTTTTAAAAAATATAATTATGGCGTAATATTTCTGAAATTTAATAAAAAAAGATGTATTATTTAAAAAATCTGGCCTGTTTTCCAAATATTGCTAATGGCTTTGGCGCCACGTACTTGGTCCAGGACTTTTTGCGAGAGGAATGGAACGGATGACGACGCCGCATATGCACTGACGACCTCCCTGCAGCTGCAGTCACAGCCGCCGCTGATAACGATGCACTGCATATTCTATCTAATCTAGTCTAGCTTCAGAATGTACTCGATCTGTCATCGAAGTCACCGATCTTGTGAGTGCGTCTGGTAGGAACATCGTATCAAATGATACTCCCTCCATTTCATAATGTAGTACTTTCTCTGTCCACGTGTTTCAACTTTGACCGTAAATTTAACTATCAAGACTGATTGCGGCAGGAGCAAAAATCATATCAGTGAATTCGTATACGAAAGAAGTTTTTAATTATATTTCTCCCGCCGCAGTTGGTCTTGTTGATTAAATTTATAGTCAAAGTTAGACTTCGGGAAACGCGGGCATACTATATTTTAGAATGGAGGGAGTACTGAAACACTGATAAGGACGCTTTGACCAATGGCCACTTGCAGGGCTAAGATAAGCACACAGGCTAGACAACTTCGGCCCCAGGTTTTTGTTACAACTGAAACCACTCCACTCCGGATGTGATCGATCGACAATCCCGTGTGCTAATCCGGTATCTGTAGACTGTAGCAGTACTAGTACCTTCCGGTGTCCAAACAAAGTCGAGCACTCAAGCCCCGCTGCATGCATATATAGATACGACCAGATCCATCGATGTTATCACTACGCTCTTCAGCACTCACAACTAGACATTCTTCGTCTCGTTGATCCTGCGAATATATTCGATTCTACTAGCTACATCGATCTCTGGAAGAAGTTGATCATCGAACGAAGCTAGCTAGCTAGATGGGGTCTCTGATGGCTGGTTGGGATTCGCCGGTTCTTGGCGATGGCACCAAAGGTATATATGCGGCTACACACACGGTTCAGTTACTGCTTGCAGCCATGTTTATGTATTCCTTTTGCTTGCAGCTCGTGTGACGAGGAACCGGTCCCTGACAAAGGAGGAGGTGGAGGCTTTCTGGCGGCAGCGCGGGAAGCCGGCGCCGGAGGACGGCGGCGACGTCACCTCGCCGCTTGGCTCCCCTGGTCGACCTATGGAGAAGAGCCCGCTGGGAAGCTCGCAGAGGAGCAGGTCACCGGCGTCGTCTCCGGTGTCTGGCGTACACGAGGAGACGATCGGCGCCGCCGACGCCGGCAAGAGCCGGGACTGGTACGTTACAATTGCGACCAGCCGCCGATGATGGCACTCTATACTTTGATTTAACGTGGCCAACCCATTGGATCTTGATCTGTTAATTGTTTGTTTTTGGGTCGGTGGGCAGGTGGACGAGGAGCAACTGGGCCTTCCTCAACGAGCCGCCGCAGGAGGAGAGGCCGGGAACGGCGCACACCTACACGCCGCAGTTCCACGTCGCCGCCGGCAACGCCTGACCGGACATGCTCGTAGAGTGTACGCAATACTAGTAGTACCACGTCACGTCACGCTGCTGGAATGCCTAGGGTAGGCCCTACTGCCTTGACCGTACCGCGCGGAGATGCACAATATGTCCATATGGGGTCATTTCCCTGTCAAATATCCCTTGTACAATAGATGTATTGTAAATGTATATGTAAGTTGCGTATGTATTATGTAAGTAAAATACAGAGTGAATTTCAAAAACATAAAATTATATGAGTTTCTCGGAGGTGCTCATAGGGGTAGCGTGTGTATGTGTACATTCATAGGGATGAGTGTATGCGCGTATGTTTGAGCGCTTGCGTCTGTACTGTGTTAAAAAAAGGTTAACTTGGACTTTATAGCACATACACAAGAGAGAAGTGCATATTTTAACCTTAAACTTTTGCCCTAGTTTAATTTACAACCTTAAACTTTAATACCGTCTAAATTACAACCCCCAACTTTCAAAACCGGCTAGAATTCAACCCTCCCCTATCTGTTGACCGGTTTTGACCAGTCAACAAGTCCAGTCAGCATGCCACGTTAGCAAAAAATGCAAAATTTTCAAGGGAAAAAAACTGTAAAATCAAAGAAAATCTAGAAAAAGAAATAAGAAATCAAATTCCCAGAAAAACAAGGACAAACGAATTTCCGAAAAATCAAAAAAATCTAGAAAAAACGCCAAAAATCAAATTCCTGAAAAAATGTTTCCATAAAAAGAAATCCATTTTTTATTTTCCCTAGTTTTTTCGCCTATATTGTTTCATAAATTTTCTTTATATATATATTCTTGATTTTTTTCCTGATCTCACAAATTTTTATTTACTTGTTCTTGAAAATTTGAAAAACCAAAATCTGACATGGCATGCTGATTGGACCCGTTGACTAGTCAAAACTGGTCACCCTAGGTCAAAATCGATCAACAGGGAGGGGAAGGTTGAATCTTGACCGGTTTTGAGACTTGGGAATTGTAATTTAGACAGTATTGAAGTTTGAGATTGTAAATTAGACCAGGGCAGGAGTTAGGGGTTGAAATATGCACTTCTCTCCATACATAAAGACCAAAGTACAAGGAGCTGCTTTCCCACTGGTTTTTCGTACAGTTAATTTCTAGGTTTATGCTACCTTCCCCACTATTTTTATATTCGGATGTTTTTCTCTTTTTTGTTTCTTTTTCTTTTTAAATATTTAAAATTCCCGGAATTTTCCAAAGGCCAGGAAGTATTTTTTTCCTAAAATTCATGATTTTTTAAATATCCATGTATAGTTTTCAGATTGGTGATTGTTTTAAATTCAAAAAAATAATTGAAAATCAAATGTTTTTAAAAATTCACAAATTTAAAAAAATCATCCACAATTTTTAATTTTCTGATCACTTTCTAAATTCATGAATATTTTCTTAAGACCCAAGACAGTTTTTTGCAAATTTGTGAATTTTTAAATTTTTCGAAAAATCAATGCAATTCGTGAATATTTTTCAAATTTGGGACGTATACCCTTTGTCCTTTTTACATGGCACACACATATTACAAAGTCCAACTTTGACCATAAAATTGACCAATAAACACATGGATTATGTGTCACAAAAATATAGTACTATTCAATTCATAGTAAAATGTAGTTTCCAATGATATAAATTTTGCCAACACATAATTAACGTATTTTGATGAAACTAATGGTCAAAGTTTATGCATACAAACAAAGGACGCCATATAAATAGGAACGAGAGGAGCATAAATTTTCATTTCATAATATAATTTTAAACCCGCAAACCGGTCAAAACCAAAGAGAAACGGGAAAACCCAAAAAACGAATCGACAAATCAACCTACCGCAGCTATTGTCCGTAGAGAGAAAACAGACCGACCCATATCGCTCAATGCGTTAGAATAGGAGGTCACAAGAAAATGTGACTCCCTATATGACGCTCTTTGCGTAACTTTGTCGATGAGACGCGTAGAGCGGTTGTGACTATCGCCATCCTAGTTAGCCATGTGTCTATACCGAGCGCTGTATTTTTGGTTTAACCATTTTTTTGCTTTAAATTTTTGTTGATTTATTGTTATTTTCCGACATAAAATAAATATAAAACACCCATATTTATTTATTTTGAAAAACCCAGAGTATTTTTAAAATAATGGACAACGTTTTTATATTTTGTACTTTTGATAAATATGACCATTTTCGTGTAAACTTGATTTTTTTTAACTTAAACATTTTTTATTTTCCAGAGCATTTTTTGAAAGCTGTGAACATCTTAAAAAATATCACTTGAAAAGTGGACAATAAAAAACTAGTAGGGAAAGCAAGAAAGGAAAAGAAAAATAAAAAGTAGAAATGGAATATTCCTAAACCAGGTGATCGCTGTCCTTGAGCTGCCAGCCCATTAACCCATTTCACAATACCAAGGGAAACGTCTCATCCATCCTGACCAAGCCAGCGATCACAGTCGCGCAAGGTCAGGGCAAATGAATGATCCTTTTTTTTAGGGTGCAAATGAATGATCCTAAGAAAATTAATTAGGTGTATCCATTTGACTATTCTACATGCACGTCTGGTTCTGAAAAATAAGCTGCTATGTTAAACTTTATAAACCAGTTGTACATTTTAAAAATGAGCAATTTTTTGAAAAAAAAAGTGCAATATGTGTAGGCAGTAGTATACTTTCTTAGTGTGCAGGTTTGGTTCGTGTTGTAGCCACCGTCTTGGATCTGAGCATCGGAGATGATAGTCGTGTCGATGCCATCACTAGTCAAAGTCATGTTGCACATGTCCTCAGCAATGACGATTGGATCTGCCACCTTGTACGCACCCTTCTTCATGCAGATCGTGTGGCAGTTCTTGCGGTGGGGTGGGGCACCACGAGGCGAGGGCATCAACGATTATCATGTAATATCGATGCCGTTTAGTGCCACCATCGTGTTAACCACCGCATTTGCAGACGCCCGTTGCATTTCATTGCTTTTCTAATCGTACCAAGTATGCAAGTTAGGAAAATGGGACGGGAAGAAACTATGTTGTTTTTGTCATAGCTTATGGATTAAAACAAATATAGTTGGCCACTTAGATGACCATGGTGAATGAGTTGCACATACCAAGGAAAACAAAACATGTTCTTCTATGCACTTAACAAGAGAAATGGAGCATGTTCGCATTGCGAGATGAATGTAGTGAGCAGTGGCGGAGGTACGAACATGATG